>NW_027310140.1:0-132472 GCF_047496795.1 Chiloscyllium punctatum
ACCCACATTAAACCCCCTACACCAAACACCAACAACCCCACATTAAACCCCCCCCCATCTAGCAAACACCAACACCCACATTAAACCCCCTACAGCAAACACCAACACCCACATTAAAACCCCCCCTACAGCAAATACCAACACCCACATTAAACCCCCCCCTACAGCAAACACCAACACCCACATTAAACCACCCCACAGCAAACACCAACACCCACATTAAACCCCCCCTACAGCAAACACCAACACCCACATTAAACCCCCCCCTACAGCAAACACCAACACCCACATTAAACCCCCCCCACAGCAAACACCAACACCCACATTAAACCCCCCTACAGCAAACACCAACACCCACATTAAACCCCCTACAGCAAACACCAACACCCACATTAAACCCCCCCTACAGCAAACACCAACACCCACATTAAACCCCCCCTACAGCAAACACCAACACCCACATTAAACCCCCCCTACAGCAAACACCATCACCCACATTAAACCCCCCCTACAGCAAACACCAACACCCACATTAAACCCCCCCCTACAGCAAACACCAACACCCACATTAAACCCGCCCCACAGCAAACACCAACACCCACATTAAACCCCCTGCAGCAAACACCAACACCCACATTAAACCCCCCCTACAGCAAACACCAACACCCACATTAAACCCCCCTACAGCAAACACCAACACCCACATTAAACCCCCTGCAGCAAACACCAACACCCACATTAAACCCCCCCCTACAGCAAACACCAACACCCACATTAAACCCCCCCTACAGCAAACACGAACACACATATTAAACCCCCCCTACAGCAAACACCAACACCCACATAAAACCCCCTACACCAAACACCAACACCCACATTAAACCCCCCTACAGCAAACACCAACACCCACATTAAACCCCCTACACCAAACACCAACACCCACATTAAAACCCCCCTACAGCAAACACCAACACCCACATTAAACCCCCCCCTACAGCAAACACCAACACACATATTAAACCCCCCCCTACAGCAAACACCAACACCAACATAAAACCCCCCCCTACAGCAAACACCAACACCCACATTAAACCCCCCCCACAGGAAACACCAACACCCACATTAAACCCCCTACAGCAAACACCAACACCCACATTAAACCCCCCCCTACAGCAAATACCAACACCCACATTAAACCCCCCCCTGCAGCAAACACCAACACCCACATTAAACCCCCCTACACCAAACACCATCACCCACATTAAACCCCCCCCTACTGCAAACACCAACACCCACATTAAACCCCTCTACAGCAAACACCAACACCCACATTAAACCCCCCCTACAGCAAATACCAACACCCACATTAAACCCCCCCTACAGCAAACACCAAAACCCACATTAAACCCCCCCTACAGCAAACACCAACATCCACATTAAACCCCCTACAGCAAACACCAACACCCACATTAAACCCCCACTACAGCAAACACCAACACCCACATTAAACACCCCCCTACAGCAAACACCAACACCCACATTAAACCCCCCCCTACAGCAAACCCCAACACCCACATTAAACCCCCCCCTACAGCAAACACCAACACCCACATTAAACCCCCCTACAGCAAACACCAACACCCACATTAAACCCCCCCTACAACAAACACCAACACCCACATTAAACCCCTCTACAGCAAACACCAACACCCACATTAAACCCCCCCCTACAGCAAACACCAACACCCACATTAAACCCCCCCTACCGCAAACACCAACACCCACATTAAACCCCCCCCTACAGCAAATACCAACACCCACATTAATCCCCCCTACAGGAAACACCAACACCCACATTAAACCCCCTACAGCAAACACCAACACCCACATTAAACCCCCCCTACAGCAAACACCAACACCCACATTAAACCCCCCCCTACAGCAAACACCAACACCCACATTAAACCCCGTACAGCAAACACCAACACCCACATTAAACCCCCCCTACAGCAAACACCAACACCCACATTAAACCCCCTCTACAGCAAACACCAACACCCACATTAAACCCCCTACAGCAAACACCAACACCCACATTAAACCCCCCCCATAGCAAACACCAACACCCACATAAAACCCCCTACACCAAACACCAACACCCACATTAAACCCCCCCCATAGCAAACACCAACACCCACATTAAACCCCCTACAGCAAACACCAACACCCACATTAAACCCCCCCCTACAGCAAACACCAACACCCACATTAAACCCCCTACAGCAAACACCAACACCCACATTAAACCCCCCCTACAGCAAATACCAACACCCACATTAAACCCCCCCCTACAGCAAACACCAACACCCACATTAAACCACCCCACAGCAAACACCAACACCCACATTAAACCCCCCCTACAGCAAACACCAACACCCACATTAAACCCCCCCCTACAGCAAACACCAACACCCACATTAAACCCCCCCCTACAGCAAACACCAACACCCACATTAAACCCCCCTACAGCAAACACCAACACCCACATTAAACCCCCCCCTACAGCAAACACCAACATCCACATTAAACCCCCCCTACAGCAAACACCAACACCCACATTAAACCACCCCACAGCAAACACCAACACCCACATTAAACCCCCCCTACAGCAAACACCAACACCCACATTAAACCCCCCCTACAGCAAACACCAACACCCACATTAAACCCCCCCCTACAGCAAACACCAACACCCACATTAAACCCCCCCTACAGCAAACACCAACACCCACATTAAACCCCCCCCTACAGCAAACACCAACACCCACATTAAACCCCCTACAGCAAACACCAACACCCACATTAAACCCCCCCTACAGCAAATACCAACACCCACATTAAACCCCCCCCTACAGCAAACACCAACACCCACATTAAACCACCCCACAGCAAACACCAACACCCACATTAAACCCCCCCTACAGCAAACACCAACACCCACATTAAACCCCCCCCCTACAGCAAACACCAACACCCACATTAAACCCCCCCCTACAGCAAACACCAACACCCACATTAAACCCCCCTACAGCAAACACCAACACCCACATTAAACCCCCTACAGCAAACACCAACACCCACATTAAACCCCCCTACAGCAAACACCAACACCCACATTAAACCCCCCCTACAGCAAACACCAACACCCACATTAAACCCCCCCTACAGCAAACACCATCACCCACATTAAACCCCCCCTACAGCAAACACCAACACCCACATTAAACCCCCCCTACAGCAAACACCAACACCCACATTAAACCCGCCCCACAGCAAACACCAACACCCACATTAAACCCCCTGCAGCAAAACACCAACACCCACATTAAACCCCCCCTACAGCAAACACCAACACCCACATTAAACCCCCCTACAGCAAACACCAACACCCACATTAAACCCCCTGCAGCAAACACCAACACCCACATTAAACCCCCCCCTACAGCAAACACCAACACCCACATTAAACCCCCCCTACAGCAAACACCAACACACATATTAAACCCCCCCTACAGCAAACACCAACACCCACATAAAACCCCCTACACCAAACACCAACACCCACATTAAACCCCCCTACAGCAAACACCAACACCCACATTAAACCCCCTACACCAAACACCAACACCCACATTAAACCCCCCTACAGCAAACACCAACACCCACATTAAACCCCCCCTACAGCAAACACCAACACACATATTAAACCCCCCCTACAGCAAACACCAACACCAACATAAAACCCCCCCCTACAGCAAACACCAACACCCACATTAAACCCCCCCCACAGGAAACACCAACACCCACATTAAACCCCCTACAGCAAACACCAACACCCACATTAAACCCCCCCCTACAGCAAATACCAACACCCACATTAAACCCCCCCCTGCAGCAAACACCAACACCCACATTAAACCCCCCTACACCAAACACCATCACCCACATTAAACCCCCCCTACAGCAAACACCAACACCCACATTAAACCCCTCTACAGCAAACACCAACACCCACATTAAACCCCCCCTACAGCAAATACCAACACCCACATTAAACCCCCCCTACAGCAAACACCAAAACCCACATTAAACCCCCCCTACAGCAAACACCAACATCCACATTAAACCCCCTACAGCAAACACCAACACCCACATTAAACCCCCACTACAGCAAACACCAACACCCACATTAAACACCCCCCTACAGCAAACACCAACACCCACATTAAACCCCCCCCTACAGCAAACCCCAACACCCACATTAAACCCCCCCCTACAGCAAACACCAACACCCACATTAAACCCCCCTACAGCAAACACCAACACCCACATTAAACCCCCCCTACAACAAACACCAACACCCACATTAAACCCCTCTACAGCAAACACCAACACCCACATTAAACCCCCCCCTACAGCAAACACCAACACCCACATTAAACCCCCCCTACCGCAAACACCAACACCCACATTAAACCCCCCCCTACAGCAAATATCAACACCCACATTAATCCCCCCTACAGGAAACACCAACACCCACATTAAACCCCCTACAGCAAACACCAACACCCACATTAAACCCCCCCTACAGCAAACACCAACACCCACATTAAACCCCCCCCCTACAGCAAACACCAACACCCACATTAAACCCCGTACAGCAAACACCAACACCCACATTAAACCCCCCCCTACAGCAAACACCAACACCCACATTAAACCCCCTCTACAGCAAACACCAACACCCACATTAAACCCCCTACAGCAAACACCAACACCCACATTAAACCCCCACCATAGCAAACACCAACACCCACATAAAACCCCCTACACCAAACACCAACACCCACATTAAACCCCCCCCATAGCAAACACCAACACCCACATTAAACCCCCTACAGCAAACACCAACACCCACATTAAACCCCCCCTACAGCAAATACCAACACCCACATTAAACCCCCCCCCTACAGCAAACACCAACACCCACATTAAACCACCCCACAGCAAACACCAACACCCACATTAAACCCCCCCTACAGCAAACACCAACACCCACATTAAACCCCCCCCTACAGCAAACACCAACACCCACATTAAACCCCCCCCTACAGCAAACACCAACACCCACATTAAACCCCCCTACAGCAAACACCAACACCCACATTAAACCCCCCCTACAGCAAACACCAACACCCACATTAAACCCCTCTACAGTAAACACCAACACCCACATTAAACCCCCCCTACAGCAAACACCAACACCCACATTAAATCCCCCTACACAGCAAACACCAACACCCACATTAAACCCCCCCACAGCAAACACCAACACCCCACATTAAACCCCCCCCACAGCAAACACCAACACCCACATTAAACCCCCTACAGCAAACACCAACACCCACATTAAACCCCCCCTACAGCAAACACCAACACCCACATTAAACCCCCCCTACAGCAAACACCAACACCCACATTAAACCCCCCCTTCGGCAAACACCAACACCCACATTAAACCCCCCCTACAGCAAACACCAACACCCACATTAAACCCCCCCTACAGCAAACACCAACACCCACATTAAACCCCCCCTACAGCAAACACCAACACCCACATTAAACCCCCTACAGCAAACATCAACACCCACATTAAACCCCCCCTACACCAAACACCAACACCCACATTAAACCCCCCCTACAGCAAACACCAACACCCACATTAAACCCCCCCTACAGCAAACACCAACACCCACATTAAACCCCCTACACCAAACACCAACACCCACATTAAACCCCCCCTACAGCAAACACCAACACCCACATTAAACCCCCCCACAGCAAACACCAACACCCACATTAAACCCCCTACAGCAAATACCAACACCCACATTAAACCACCCTACAGCAAACACCAACACCCACATTAAACCCCCCCCTACAGCAAACACCAACACCCACATTAAACCCCCCCTCTACAGCAAACACCAACACCCACATTAAACCACCCCTACAGCAAACACCAACACCCACATTAAACCCCCCCTTCGGCAAGCACCAACACCCAAATTAAACCCCCCCTACAGCAAACACCAACACCCACATTAAACCCCCCCTACACCAAACACCAACACCCACATTAAACCACCCCTATAGCAAACACCAACACCGACATAAAACCCCCCCTTCGGCAAACACCAACACCCACATTAAACCCCCCCTACAGCAAACACCAACACCCACATTAAACCCCCCCCTACAGCAAACACCAACACCCACATTAAACCCCCTACAGCAAACACCAACACCCACATTAAACCCCCCACAGCAAACACCATCACCCACATTAAACCCCCCCACACCAAACACCAACACCCACATTAAACCCCCTACAGCAAACACCAACACCCACATTAAACCCCCTACAGCAAACACCAACACCCACATTAAACCCCCTACAGCAAACACCAACACCCACATTAAACCCCCCCTACAGCAAACACCAACACCCACATTAAACCCCCCCCTACAGCAAATACCAACACCCACATTAAACCACCCCCCTACAGGAAACACCAACACCCACATTAAACCCCCCCTACAACAAACACCAACACCCACATTAAACCCCCTACAGCAAACACCATCACCCACATTAAACCCCCCCTACAGCAAACACCAACACCCACATTAAACCCCCCCTACAGCAAACCAACACCCACATTAAACCCCCCCCACAGCAAACACCAACACCCACATTAAACCCCCCCCTACAGCAAACACCAACACCCACATTAAACCCCCCTACAGCAAACACCAACACCCACATTAAACCCCCCCCTACAGCAAACACCAACACCCACATTAAACCCCGCTACAGCAAACACCAACACCCACATTAAACCCCCCCCTACAGCAAACACCAACACCCACATTAAACCCCCTACAGCAAACACCAACACCCACATTAAACCCCCCCAAGAGCAAACACCAACACCCACATTAAACCCCCCCTACAGCAAACACCAACAGCCACATTAAACCACCCCCCTACAGTAAACACCAACACCCACATTAAACCCCCCCTACAGCAAACACCAACAGCCACATTAAACCACCCCCCTACAGCAAACACCAACACCCACATTAAACCCCCCCTACAGCAAACACCAACACCCACATTAAACCCCCCCTACAGCAAACACCAACACCCACATTAAACCCCCCTACAGCAAACACCAACACCCACATTAAACCCCCTACAGCAAACACCATCACCCACATTAAACCCCTCTGCAGCAAACACCAACACCCACATTAAACCCCCCCCTACAGCAAACCCCAACACCCACATTAAACCCCCCCTACAGCAAACACCAACACCCACATTAAACCCCCTACAGCAAACACCAACACCCACATTAAACCCCCCCACAGCAAACACCAACACCCACATTAAACCCCCCCCTACAGCAAACACCAACACCCACATTAAACCCCCTACAGCAAACACCAACACCCACATTAAACCCCCCCTACAGCAAACACCAACACCCACATTAAACCCCCCTACAGCAAACACCAACACCCACATTAAACCCCCCCTACAGCAAACACCAACACCCACATTAAACCCCCCCTACAGCAAACACCAACACCCACATTAAACCCCCCCCACAGCAAACACCAACACCCACATTAAACCCCCCTACAGCAAACACCAACACCCACATTAAACCCCCCCTACAGCAAACACCAACACCCACATTAAACCCCCCCTACACCAAACACCAACACCCACATTAAACCCCCCCCTACAGCAAACACCAACACCCACATTAAACCCCCCTACAGCAAACACCAACACCCACATTAAACCCCCCCTACAGCAAACACCAACACCCACATTAAACCCCCCCCTACAGCAAACACCAACACCCACATTAAACCCCCCCTACAGCAAACACCAACACCCACATTAAACCCACCCTACAGCAAACACCAACACCCACATTAAACCCCCTCTACAGCAAACACCAACACCCACATTAAACCCCCCCCTACAGCAAACACCAACACCCACATTAAACCCCCCCTACAGCAAACACCAACACCCACATTAAACCCCCCCTACATCAAACACCAACACCCACATTAAACCCCCCCTTCGGCAAACACCAACACCCACATTAAACCCCCCCTACAGCAAACACCAACACCCACATTAAACCCCCCCTACAGCAAACACCAACACCCACATTAAACCCCCTACAGCAAACACCAACACACACATTAAACCCCCCCTACACCAAACACCAACACCCACATTAAACCCCCCCTACAGCAAACACCAACACCCACATTAAACCCCCCCTACAGCAAACACCAACACCCACATTAAACCCCCTACACCAAACACCAACACCCACATTAAACCCCCCCTACAGCAAACACCAACACCCACATTAAACCCCCCCACAGCAAACACCAACACCCACATTAAACCCCCTACAGCAAATACCAACACCCACATTAAACCACCCTACAGCAAACACCAACACCCACATTAAACCCCCCCCTACAGCAAACACCAACACCCACATTAAACCCCCCCTCTACAGCAAACACCAACACCCACATTAAACCACCCCTACAGCAAACACCAACACCCACATTAAACCCCCCCTTCGGCAAACACCAACACCCACATTAAACCCCCCCTACAGCAAACACCAACACCCACATTAAACCCCCCCTACACCAAACACCAACACCCACATTAAACCACCACTATAGCAAACACCAACACCCACATAAAACCCCCCCTTCGGCAAACACCAACACCCACATTAAACCCCCCCTACAGCAAACACCAACACCCACATTAAACCCCCCCTACAGCAAACACCAACACCCACATTAAACCCCCTACAGCAAACACCAACACCCACATTAAACCCCCCAGAGCAAACACCATCACCCACATTAAACCCCCCCACACCAAACACCAACACCCTCATTAAACCCCTCTACAGCAAACACCAACACCCACATTAAAACCCCCTACAGCAAACACCAACACCCACATTAAACACCCCCTACACCAAACACCAACACCCACATTAAACCCCTCTACAGCAAACACCAACACCCAAATTAAACCCCCCTACAGCAAACACCAACACCCACATTAAACCCCCTACAGCAAACACCAACACCCACATTAAACCCCCCCCTACAGCAAACACAAACACCCACATTAAACCCCCTACACCAAACACCAACACCCACATTAAACCCCCGACAGCAAACACCAACACCCACATTAAACCCCCCCCTACAGCAAACACCAACACCCACATTAAACCCCTCTACAGCAAACACCAACACCCACATTAAACCCCCTACAGCAAACACCAACACCCACATTAAACCCCCCCCTACAGCAAACACCAACACCCACATTAAACCCCCTACAGCAAACACCAACGCCCACATTAAACCCCCCCCTACAGCAAACACCAACACCCACATTAAACCCCCCCCTACAGCAAACACCAACACCCACATTAAACCCACTACAGCAAACACCAGCACCCACATTAAACCCCCCCTACAGCAAACACGAACACCCACATTAAACCCTCTACAGCAAACACCAACACCCACATTAAACCCCCCCTACAGCAAACACCAACACCCACATTAAACCCCCCCCTACAGCAAATACCAACACCCACATTAAACCCCCTACAGCAAACACCAACACCCACATTAAACCCCCCCTACAACAAACACCAACACCCACATTAAACCCCCTACAGCAAACACCATCACCCACATTAAACCCCCCCTACAGCAAACACCAACACCCACATTAAACCCCCCCTACAGCAAACACCAACACCCACATTAAACCCCCCCCACAGCAAACACCAACACCCACATTAAACCCCCCCCTACAGCAAACACCAACACCCACATTAAACCCCCCTACAGCAAACACCAACACCCACATTAAACCCCCCCCTACAGCAAACACCAACACCCACATTAAACCCCCCTACAGCAAACACCAACACCCACATTAAACCCCCCCCTACAGCAAACACCAACACCCACATTAAACCCCCTACAGCAAACACCAACACCCACATTAAACCCCCCCAAGAGCAAACACCAACACCCACATTAAACCCCCCCTACAGCAAACACCAACATCCACATTAAACCACCCCCCTACAGTAAACACCAACACCCACATTAAACCCCCCCTACAGCAAACACCAACAGCCACATTAAACCACCCCCCTACAGCAAACACCAACACCCACATTAAACCCCCCCTACAGCAAACACCAACACCAACATTAAACCCCCCCTACAGCAAAAACCAACACCCACATTAAACCCCCCTACAGCAAACACCAACACCCACATTAAACCCCCCTACAGCAAACACCATCACCCACATTAAACCCCTCTGCAGCAAACACCAACACCCACATTAAACCCCTACAGCAAACCCCAACACCCACATTAAACCCCCCCTACAGCAAACACCAACACCCACATTAAACCCCCTACAGCAAACACCAACACCCACATTAAACCCCCCCACAGCAAACACCAACACCCACATTAAACCCCCCCCTACAGCAAACACCAACACCCACATTAAACCCCCTACAGCAAACACCAACACCCACATTAAACCGCCCCTACAGCAAACACCAACACCCACATTAAACCCCCCTACAGCAAACACCAACAGCCACATTAAACCACCCCCCTACAGCAAACACCAACACCCACATTAAACCCCCCCTACAGCAAACACCAACACCCACATTAAACCCCCCCTACAGCAAACACCAACAGCCACATTAAACCACCCCCCTACAGCAAACACCAACACCCACATTAAACCCCCCCTACACCAAACACCAACACCCACATTAAACCCCCCCTACAGCAAACACCAACACCCACATTAAACCCCCCTACAGCAAACACCAACACCCACATTAAACCCCCCTACAGCAAACACCATCACCCACATTAAACCCCTCTGCAGCAAACACCAACACCCACATTAAACCCCCCCTACAGCAAACACCAACACCCACATTAAACCCCCCCCTACAGCAAATACCAACACCCACATTAAACCCCCTACAGCAAACACCAACACCCACATTAAACCCCCCCTACAACAAACACCAACACCCACATTAAACCCCCTACAGCAAACACCATCACCCACATTAAACCCCCCCTACAGCAAACACCAACACCCACATTAAACCCCCCCCACAGCAAACACCAACACCCACATTAAACCCCCCCTACAGCAAACACCAACACCCACATTAAACCCCCCTACAGCAAACACCAACACCCACATTAAACCCCCCCCTACAGCAAACACCAAGACCCACATTAAACCCCCCTACAGCAAACACCAACACCCACATTAAACCCCCCCCTACAGCAAACACCAACACCCACATTAAACCCCCCCCTACAGCAAACACCAACACCCACATTAAACCCCCCCTACAGCAAACACCAACATCCACATTAAACCCCCTACAGCAAACACCAACACCCACATTAAACCCCCCCCTACAGCAAACACCAACACCCACATTAAACCCCCCCTACAGCAAACACCAACACCCACATTAAACCCCCCCTACAGCAAACACCAACACCCACATTAAACCCCCCCCACAGCAAACACCAACACCCACATTAAACCCCCCCCTACAGCAAACACCAACACCCACATTAAACCCCCCTACAGCAAACACCAACACCCACATTAAACCCCCCCCTACAGCAAACACCAACACCCACATTAAACCCCCCTACAGCAAACACCAACACCCACATTAAACCCCCCCCTACAGCAAAGACCAACACCCACATTAAACCCCCTACAGCATACACCAACACCCACATTAAACCCCCCCAAGAGCAAACACCAACACCCACATTAAACCCCCCCTACAGCAAACACCAACAGCCACATTAAACCACCCCCCTACAGCAAACACCAACACCCACATTAAACCCCCCCTACAGCAAACACCAACACCCACATTAAACCCCCCCTACAGCAAACACCAACACCCACATTAAACCCCCCTACAGAAAACACCAACACCCACATTAAACCCCCTACAGCAAACACCATCACCCACGTTAAACCCCTCTGCAGCAAACACCAACACCCACATTAAACCCCCCCCTACAGCAAACCCCAACACCCACATTAAACCCCCCCTACAGCAAACACCAACACCCACATTAAACCCCCTACAGCAAACACCAACACCCACATTAAACCCCCCCCTACAGCAAACACCAACACCCACATTAAACCCCCTACAGCAAACACCAACACCCACATTAAACCCCCCCTACAGCAAACACCAACACCCACATTAAACCCCCCTACAGCAAACACCAACACCCACATTAAACCCCCCTACAGCAAACACCAACACCCACATTAAACCCCCCTACAGCAAACACCAACACCCACATTAAACCCCCCCCACAGCAAACACCAACACCCACATTAAACCCCCCTACAGCAAACACCAACACCCACATTAAACCCCCTACAGCAAACACCAACACCCACATTAAACCCCCCCTACAGCAAACACCAACACCCACATTAAACCCCCCCTACACCAAACACCAACACCCACATTAAACCCCCCCCTACAGCAAACACCAACACCCACATTAAACCCCCCTACAGCAAACACCAACACCCACATTAAACCCCCCCTACAGCAAACACCAACACCCACATTAAACCCCCCCCTACAGCAAACACCAACACCCACATTAAACCCCCCTACAGCAAACACCAACACCCACATTAAACCCCCCCTACAGCAAACACCAACACCCACATTAAACCCCCCCTACAGCAAACACCAACACCCACATTAAACCCCCCCTACAGCAAACACCAACAACCACATTAAACCCCCTCTACAGCAAACACCAACACCCACATTAAACCCCCCCCTACAGCAAACACCAACACCCACATTAAACCCCCCCTACAGCAAACACCAACACCTACATTAAACCCCCCCCTACAGCAAACACCAACACCCACATTAAACCCCACCACAGCAAACACCAACATCCACATTAAACCCCCTACAGCAAACACCAACACCCACATTAAACCCCCCCCTACAGCAAACACCAACACCCACATTAAACCCCCCCTACAGCAAACACCAACACCCACATTAAACCCCCCCTACAGCAAACCCCAACACCCACATTAAACCCCCCCCTACAGCAAACACCAACACCCACATTAAACCCCCCCTACAGCAAACCCCAACACCCACATTAAACCCCCCCTACAGCAAACACCAACACCCACATTAAACCCCCTCTACAGCAAACACCAACACCCACATTAAACCCCCTCTACAGCAAACACCAACACCCACATTAAACCCCCCCTACAGCAAACACCAACACCCACATTAAACCCCCTACAGCAAACAACAACACCCACATTAAACCCCCCCTACAGCAAACACCAACACCCACATTAAACCCCCCTACAGCAAACACCAACACCCACATTAAACCCCCCCTACAGCAAACACCAACACCCACATTAAACCCCCCTACAGCAAACACCAACACCCACATTAAACCCCCCCTACAGCAAACACCAACACCCACATTAAACCCCCCCTACACCAAACACCAACACCCACATTAAACCCCCCCTACAGCAAACACCAACACCCACATTAAACCCCCACGACAGCCAACACCAACACCCACATTAAACCCCCCCTACAGCAAACACCAACACCCACATTAAACCCCCCCTACAGCAAACACCAACACCCACATTAAACCCCCCCTACAGCAAACACCAACACCCACATTAAACCCCCCCTACAGCAAACACCAACACCCACATTAAACCCCCCCTACAGCAAACACCAACATCCACATTAAACTCCCCCTACAGCAAACACCAACACCCACATTAAACCCCCCCTACATCAAACACCAACACCCACATTAAACCCCCTACAGCAAACACCAACACCCACATTAAACCCCCCTACAGCAAACACCAACACCCACATTGAACCCCCCCCCTACAGCAAACACCAACACCCACATTAAACCCCCCCTACAGCAAACACCAACACCCACATTAAACCCCCCCTACAGCAAACACCAACACCCACATTAAACCCCCCATACAGCAAACACCAACACCCACATTAAACCCCCCCTACAGCAAACACCAACACCCACATTAAACCCCCCATACAGCAAACACCAACACCCACATTAAACCCCCCCTACAGCAAACACCAACACCCACATTAAACCCCCCCTACAGCAAACACCAACACCCACATTAAACCCCCCCTACAGCAAACACCAACACCCACATTAAACCCCCTACAGCAAACACCAACACCCACATTAAACCCCCCCTACAGCAAACACCAACACCCACATTAAACCCCCTACAGCAAACACCAACACCCACATTAAACCCCCCCTACAGCAAACACCAACACCCACATTAAACCCCCTACAGCAAACACCATCACCCACATTAAACCCCCCCACAGCAAACACCATCACCCACATTAAACCCCCTACAGCAAACACCAACACCCACATTAAACCCCCCCTACAGCAAACACCAACACCCACATTAAACCCCCTACACCAAACACCAACACCCACATTAAACCCCCTACAGCAAACACCAACACCCACATTAAACCCCCTACAGCAAACACCAACACCCACATTAAACCCCCTACAGTAAACACCAACACCTACATTAAACCCCCCCCTACAGCAAACACCAACACCCACATTAAACCCCACCACAGCAAACACCAACATCCACATTAAACCCCCTACAGCAAACACCAACATCCACATTAAACCCCCTACAGCAAACACCAACACCCACATTAAACCCCCCCCTACAGCAAACACCAACACCCACATTAAACCCCCCCTACAGCAAACACCAACACCCACATTAAACCCCCCCTACAGCAAACCCCAACACCCACATTAAACCCCCCCCTACAGCAAACACCAACACCCACATTAAACCCCCCCTACAGCAAACCCCAACACCCACATTAAACCCCCCCTACAGCAAACACCAACACCCACATTAAACCCCCTCTACAGCAAACACCAACACCCACATTAAACCCCCTCTACAGCAAACACCAACACCCACATTAAACCCCCCCCTACAGCAAACACCAACACCCACATTAAACCCCCTACAGCAAACACCAACACCCACATTAAACCCCCCCCTACAGCAAACACCAACACCCACATTAAACCCCCCCACAGCAAACACCAACATCCACATTAAACCCCCTACAGCAAACACCAACACCCACATTAAACCCCCCCCTACAGCAAACACCAACACCCACATTAAACCCCCCCTACAGCAAACACCAACACCCACATTAAACCCCCCCTACAGCAAACACCAACATCCACATTAAACCCCCTACACCAAACACCAACAACCACATTAAACCCCCCCTACAGCAAACACCAACACCCACATTAAACCCCCTACAGCAAACAACAACACCCACATTAAACCCCCCCCTACAGCAAACACCAACACCCACATTAAACCCCCCCTACAGCAAACACCAACACCCACATTAAACCCCCCTACAGCAAACACCAACACCCACATTAAACCCCCCTACAGCAAACACCAACACCCACATTAAACCCCCCCTACAGCAAACACCAACACCCACATTAAACCCCCCCTACACCAAACACCAACACCCACATTAAACCCCCCCTACAGCAAACACCAACACCCACATTAAACCCCCCCGACAGCCAACACCAACACCCACATTAAACCCCCCCTACAGCAAACACCAACACCCACATTAAACCCCCCCTACAGCAAACACCAACACCCACATTAAACCCCCCCTACAGCAAACACCAACACCCACATTAAACCCCCCCTACAGCAAACACCAACACCCACATTAAACCCCCTACAGCAAACACCAACACCCACATTAAACCCCCTACACCAAACACCAACACCCACATTAAACCCCCTACAGCAAACACCAACACCCACATTAAACCCCCTACAGCAAACACCAACACCCACATTAAACCCCCTACAGTAAACACCAACACCTACATTAAACCCCCCCCTACAGCAAACACCAACACCCACATTAAACCCCACCACAGCAAACACCAACATCCACATTAAACCCCCTACAGCAAACACCAACACCCACATTAAACACCCCCCTACAGCAAACACCAACACCCACATTAAACCCCCCCTACAGCAAACACCAACACCCACATTAAACCCCCCCTACAGCAAACCCCAACACCCACATTAAACCCCCCCCTACAGCAAACACCAACACCCACATTAAACCCCCCTACAGCAAACCCCAACACCCACATTAAACCCCCCCTACAGCAAACACCAACACCCACATTAAACCCCCTCTACAGCAAACACCAACACCCACATTAAACCCCCTCTACAGCAAACACCAACACCCACATTAAACCCCCCCCTACAGCAAACACCAACACCCACATTAAACCCCCTACAGCAAACACCAACACCCACATTAAACCCCCCCTACAGCAAACACCAACACCCACATTAAACCCCCCCACAGCAAACACCAACATCCACATTAAACCCCCTACAGCAAACACCAACACCCACATTAAACCCCCCCCTACAGCAAACACCAACACCCACATTAAACCCCCCCTACAGCAAACACCAACACCCACATTAAACCCCCCCTACAGCAAACACCAACATCCACATTAAACCCCCCCCACAGCAAACACCAACACCCACATTAAACCCCCCCTACAGCAAACACCAACACCCACATTAAACCCTCTACACCAAACACCAACACCCACATTAAACCCCCCCTACAGCAAACACCAACACCCACATTAAACCCCCTACAGCAAACACCAACACCCACATTAAACCCCCCCTACAGCAAACACCAACACCCACATGAAACCCCCCCTACACCAAACACCAACATCCACATTAAACCCCCTACACCAAACACCAACACCCACATTAAACCCCCCCTACAGCAAACACCAACACCCACATTAAACCCCCTACAGCAAACACCAACACCCACATTAAACCCCCCCTACAGCAAACACCAACACCCACATTAAACCCCCCGTACAGCAAACACCAACACCCACATTAAACCCCCCTACAACAAACACCAACACCCACATTAAACCCCCCCTACAGCAAACACCAACACCCACATTAAACCCCCCCGACAGCCAACACCAACACCCACATTAAACCCCCCCTACAGCAAACACCAACACCCACATTAAACCCCCCCGACAGCAAACACCAACACCCACATTAAGCCCCCCCTACAGCAAACACCAACACCCACATTAAACCCCCCCTACAGCAAACACCAACATCCACATTAAACCCCCCCTACAGCAAACACCAACACCCACATTAAACCCCCCCTACATCAAACACCAACACCCACATTAAACCCCCTACAGCAAACACCAACACCCACATTAAACCCCCCTACAGCAAACACCAACACCCACATTGAACCCCCCCCACAGCAAACACCAACACCCACATTAAACCCCCCCTACAGCAAACACCAACACCCACATTAAACCCCCCCCTACAGCAAACACCAACACCCACATTAAACCCCCTACAGCAAACACCAACACCGACATTAAACCCCCCCTACAGCAAACACCAACACCCACATTAAACCCCCCCCTACAGCAAACACCAACACCCACATTAAACCCCCTACACCAAGCACCAACACCCACATTAAACCCCCCCCTACAGCAAACACCAACACCCACATTAAACCCCCCATACAGCAAACACCAACACCCACATTAAACCCCCCCTACAGCAAACACCAACACCCACATTAAACCCCCTACAGCAAACACCAACACGCACATTAAACCCCCCCTACAGCAAACACCAACACCCACATTAACCCCCCCCTACAGCAAACACCAACACCCACATTAAACCCCCTACAGCAAACACCAACACCCACATTAAACCCCCCCTACAGCAAACACCAACACCCACATTAAACCCCCCCTACAGCAAACACCAACACCCACATTAAACCCCCTACAGCAAACACCATCACCCACATTAAACCCCACCACAGCAAACACCATCACCCACATTAAACCCCCTACAGCAAACACCAACACCCACATTAAACCCCCCCTACAGCAAACACCAACACCCACATTAAACCCCCTACACCAAACACCAACACCCACATTAAACCCCCTACAGCAAACACCAACACCCACATTAAACCCCCTACAGCAAACACCAACACCCACATTAAACCCCCCCTACAGCAAACACCAACACCCACATTAAACCCCCCCCTACAGCAAACACCAACACCCACATTAAACCCCCTACAGCAAACACCAACACCCACATTAAACACCCCCTACAGCAAACACCAACACCCACATTAAACCCCCTACAGCAAACACCAACACCCACATTGAACCCCCCCCTACAGCAAACACCAACACCCACATTAAACCCCCCCTACAGCAAACACCAACACCCACATTAAACCCCCTACAGCAAACACCAACACCCACATTAAACCCCCTACAGCAAACACCATCACCCACATTAAACCCCCCCTAGAGCAAACACCATCACCCACATTAAACCCCCTACAGCAAACACCAACACCCACATTAAACCCCCCCACAGCAAACACCAACACCCACATGAAACCCCCTACACCAAACATCAACACCCACATTAAACCCCCTACAGCAAACACCAACACCCACATTAAACCCCCCCTACAGCAAACACCAACACCCACATTAAACCCCCTACAGCAAACACCAACACCCACATTAAACCCCCCCTACAGCAAACACCAACACCCACATTAAACCCCCCCCTACAGCAAACACCAACATCCACATTAAACCCCCCCTACAGCAAACACCAACACACACATTAAAACCCCCCTACAGCAAACACCAACACCCACATTAAACCCCCTACAGTAAACACCAACACCCACATTAAACCCCCCCCTACAGCAAACACCAACACCCACATTAAACCCCCCTACAGCAAACACCATCACCCACATTAAACCCCCTACAGTAAACACCAACACCCACATTAAACCCCCCCTACAGCAAACACCAACACCCACATTAAACCCCCCCTACAGCAAACACCAACACCCACATTAAACCCCCCCTACAGCAAACACCAACACCCACATTAAACCCCCCCCTACAGCAAACACCAACACCCACATTAAACCCCCCCTACAGCAAACACCAACACCCACATTAAACCCCCCCTACAGCAAATACCAACACCCACATTAAACCCCCCCTACAGCAAACACCAAAACCCACATTAAACCCCCCCTACAGCAAACACCAACATCCACATTAAACCCCCTACAGCAAACACCAACACCCACATTAAACCCCCCCTACAGCAAACACCAACACCCACATTAAACCCCCCCTACAGCAAACACCAACACCCACATTAAACCCCCCCTACACCAAACACCAACACCCACATTAAACCCCCCCTACAGCAAACCCCAACACCCACATTAAACCCCCCCCTACAGCAAACACCAACATCCACATTAAACCCCCCCTACAGCAAACACCAACACCCACATTAAACCCCCCCTACAGCAAACACCAACACCCACATTAAACCCCCCTACAGCAAACACCAACACCCACATTAAACCCCCCCCTACAACAAACACCAACACCCACATTAAACCTCTCTACAGCAAACACCAACACCCACATTAAACCCCCCCACAGCAAACACCAACACCCACATTAAACCCCCCCTACAGCAAACACCAACACCCACATTAAACCCCCCCCTACAGCAAACCCCAACACCCACATGAAACCCCCCCCTACAGCAAACACCAACACCCACATTAAACCCCCTCTACAGCAAACACCAACACCCACATTAAACCCCCTCGACATCAAACACCAGCACCCACATTAAACCCCCCCTACAGCAAACACCAACACCCACATTAAACCCCCCCCTACAGCAAACACCAACACCCACATTAAACCCCCCCCTACAGCAAACACCAACACCCACATTAAACCCCCCCTCCAGCAAACACCAACACCCACATTAAACCCCCCCTACAGCAAACACCAACACCCACATTAAACCCCCCCTACACCAAACACCAACACCCACATTAAACCCCCCCTACAGCAAACACCAACACCCACATTAAACCCCCCTACAGCAAACACCAACACCCACATTAAACCCCCCCTACAGCAAACACCAACACCCACATTAAACCCCCCCCTACAGCAAACACCAACACCCACATTAAACCCCCCCTACAGCAAACACCAACACCCACATTAAACCCCCCCTACAGCAAACACCAACACCCACATTAAACCCACCCTACAGCAAACACCAACACCCACATTAAACCCCCTCTACAGCAAACACCAACACCCACATTAAACCCCCCCCTACAGCAAACACCAACACCCACATTAAACCCCCCCTACAGCAAACACCAACACCCACATTAAACCCCCCCTACATCAAACACCAACACCCACATTAAACCCCCCCTTCGGCAAACACCAACACCCACATTAAACCCCCCCTACAGCAAACACCAACACCCACATTAAACCCCCCCTACAGCAAACACCAACACCCACATTAAACCCCCCCTACACCAAACACCAACACCCACATTAAACCCCCTACAGCAAACACCAACACACACATTAAACCCCCCCTACACCAAACACCAACACCCACATTAAACCCCCCCTACAGCAAACACCAACACCCACATTAAACCCCCCCTACAGCAAACACCAACACCCACATTAAACCCCCTACACCAAACACCAACACCCACATTAAACCCCCCCTACAGCAAACACCAACACCCACATTAAACCCCCCCACAGCAAACACCAACACCCACATTAAACCCCCTACAGCAAATACCAACACCCACATTAAACCACCCTACAGCAAACACCAACACCCACATTAAACCCCCCCCTACAGCAAACACCAACACCCACATTAAACCCCCCCTCTACAGCAAACACCAACACCCACATTAAACCACCCCTACAGCAAACACCAACACCCACATTAAACCCCCCCTTCGGCAAACACCAACACCCACATTAAGCCCCCCCTACAGCAAACACCAACACCCACATTAAACCCCCCCTACACCAAACACCAACACCCACATTAAACCACCCCTATAGCAAACACCAACACCCACATAAAACCCCCCCTTCGGCAAACACCAACACCCACATTAAACCCCCCCTACAGCAAACACCAACACCCACATTAAACCCCCCCTACAGCAAACACCAACACCCACATTAAACCCCCTACAGCAAACACCAACACCCACATTAAACCCCCCACAGCAAACACCATCACCCACATTAAACCCCCCCACACCAAACACCAACACCCACATTAAACCCCTCTACAGCAAACACCAACACCCACATTAAAACCCCCTACAGCAAACACCAACACCCACATTAAACACCCCCTACACCAAACACCAACACCCACATTAAACCCCTCTACAGCAAACACCAACACCCAAATTAAACCCCCCTACAGCAAACACCAACACCCACATTAAACCCCCTACAGCAAACACCAACACCCACATTAAACCCCCCCCTACAGCAAACACGAACACCCACATTAAACCCCCTACACCAAACACCAACACCCACATTAAACCCCCCCTACAGCAAACACCAACACCCACATTAAACCCCCCCCTACAGCAAACACCAACACCCACATTAAACCCCTCTACAGCAAACACCAACACCCACATTAAACCCCCTACAGCAAACACCAACACCCACATTAAACCCCCCCCTACAGCAAACACCAACACCCACATTAAACCCCCTACAGCAAACACCAACGCCCACATTAAACCCCCCCCTACAGCAAACACCAACACCCACATTAAACCCCCCCCTACAGCAAACACCAACACCCACATTAAACCCACTACAGCAAACACCAGCACCCACATTAAACCCCCCCTACAGCAAACACGAACACCCACATTAAACCCCCTACAGCAAACACCAACACCCACATTAAACCCCCCCTACAGCAAACACCAACACCCACATTAAACCCCCCCCTACAGCAAATACCAACACCCACATTAAACCCCCTACAGCAAACACCAACACCCACATTAAACCCCCCCTACAACAAACACCAACACCCACATTAAACCCCCTACAGCAAACACCATCACCCACATTAAACCCCCCCTACAGCAAACACCAACACCCACATTAAACCCCCCCCACAGCAAACACCAACACCCACATTAAACCCCCCCCACAGCAAACACCAACACCCACATTAAACCCCCCCCTACAGCAAACACCAACACCCACATTAAACCCCCCTACAGCAAACACCAACACCCACATTAAACCCCCCCCTACAGCAAACACCAACACCCACATTAAACCCCCCTACAGCAAACACCAACACCCACATTAAACCCCCCCCTACAGCAAACACCAACACCCACATTAAACCCCCCCAAGAGCAAACACCAACACCCACATTAAACCCCCCCTACAGCAAACACCAACAGCCACATTAAACCACCCCCCTACAGTAAACACCAACACCCACATTAAACCCCCCCTACAGCAAACACCAACAGCCACATTAAACCACCCCCCTACAGCAAACACCAACACCCACATTAAACCCCCCCTACAGCAAACACCAACACCAACATTAAACCCCCCCTACAGCAAAAACCAACACCCACATTAAACCCCCCTACAGCAAACACCAACACCCACATTAAACCCCCCTACAGCAAACACCATCACCCACATTAAACCCCTCTGCAGCAAACACCAACACCCACATTAAACCCCCCCTACAGCAAACCCCAACACCCACATTAAACCCCCCCTACAGCAAACACCAACACCCACATTAAACCCCCTACAGCAAACACCAACACCCACATTAAACCCCCCCACAGCAAACACCAACACCCACATTAAACCCCCCCCTACAGCAAACACCAACACCCACATTAAACCCCCTACAGCAAACACCAACACCCACATTAAACCGCCCCTACACCAAACACCAACACCCACATTAAACCCCCTACAGCAAACACCAACACCCACATTAAACCCCCCTACAGCAAACACCAACAGCCACATTAAACCACCCCCCTACAGCAAACACCAACACCCACATTAAACCCCCCCTACAGCAAACACCAACACCCACATTAAACCCCCCCTACAGCAAACACCAACAGCCACATTAAACCACTCCCCTACAGCAAACACCAACACCCACATTAAACCCCCCCTACACCAAACACCAACACCCACATTAAACCCCCCCTACAGCAAACACCAACACCCACATTAAACCCCCCTACAGCAAACACCAACACCCACATTAAACCCCCCTACAGCAAACACTATCACCCACATTAAACCCCTCTGCAGCAAACACCAACACCCACATTAAACCCCCCCTACAGCAAACACCAACACCCACATTAAACCCCCCCCTACAGCAAATACCAACACCCACATTAAACCCCCTACAGCAAACACCAACACCCACATTAAACCCCCCCTACAACAAACACCAACACCCACATTAAACCCCCTACAGCAAACACCATCACCCACATTAAACCCCCCCTACAGCAAACACCAACACCCACATTAAACCCCCCCTACAGCAAACACCAACACCCACATTAAACCCCCCCCACAGCAAACACCAACACCCACATTAAACCCCCCCCTACAGCAAACACCAACACCCACATTAAACCCCCCTACAGCAAACACCAACACCCACATTAAACCCCCCCCTACAGCAAACACCAAGACCCACATTAAACCCCCCTACAGCAAACACCAACACCCACATTAAACCCCCCCCTACAGCAAACACCAACACCCACATTAAACCCCCCCCTACAGCAAACACCAACACCCACATTAAACCCCCCCTACAGCAAACACCAACATCCACATTAAACCCCCTACAGCAAACACCAACACCCACATTAAACCCCCCCCTACAGCAAACACCAACACCCACATTAAACCCCCCCTACAGCAAACACCAACACCCACATTAAACCCCCCCTACAGCAAACACCAACACCCACATTAAACCCCCCCCACAGCAAACACCAACACCCACATTAAACCCCCCCCTACAGCAAACACCAACACCCACATTAAACCCCCCTACAGCAAACACCAACACCCACATTAAACCCCCCCCTACAGCAAACACCAACACCCACATTAAACCCCCCTACAGCAAACACCAACACCCACATTAAACCCCCCCCTACAGCAAAGACCAACACCCACATTAAACCCCCTACAGCATACACCAACACCCACATTAAACCCCCCCAAGAGCAAACACCAACACCCACATTAAACCCCCCCTACAGCAAACACCAACAGCCACATTAAACCACCCCCCTACAGTAAACACCAACACCCACATTAAACCCCCCCTACAGCAAACACCAACAGCCACATTAAACCAGCCCCTACATCAAACACCAACACCCACATTAAACCCCCCCTACAGCAAACACCAACACCCACATTAAACCCCCCCTACAGCAAACACCAACACCCACATTAAACCCCCCTACAGAAAACACCAACACCCACATTAAACCCCCTACAGCAAACACCATCACCCACGTTAAACCCCTCTGCAGCAAACACCAACACCCACATTAAACCCCCCCCTACAGCAAACCCCAACACCCACATTAAACCCCCCCTACAGCAAACACCAACACCCACATTAAACCCCCTACAGCAAACACCAACACCCACATTAAACCCCCCCCTACAGCAAACACCAACACCCACATTAAACCCCCTACAGCAAACACCAACACCCACATTAAACCCCCCCTACAGCAAACACCAACACCCACATTAAACCCCCCTACAGCAAACACCAACACCCACATTAAACCCCCCTACAGCAAACACCAACACCCACATTAAACCCCCCCTACAGCAAACACCAACACCCACATTAAACCCCCCTACAGCAAACACCAACACCCACATTAAACCCCCCCCACAGCAAACACCAACACCCACATTAAACCCCCCTACAGCAAACACCAACACCCACATTAAACCCCCTACAGCAAACACCAACACCCACATTAAACCCCCCCTACAGCAAACACCAACACCCACATTAAACCCCCCCTACACCAAACACCAACACCCACATTAAACCCCCCCCTACAGCAAACACCAACACCCACATTAAACCCCCCTACAGCAAACACCAACACCCACATTAAACCCCCCCTACAGCAAACACCAACACCCACATTAAACCCCCCTACAGCAAACACCAACACCCACATTAAACCCCCCCTACAGCAAACACCAACACCCACATTAAACCCCCCCTACAGCAAACACCAACACCCACATTAAACCCCCCCTACAGCAAACACCAACAACCACATTAAACCCCCTCTACAGCAAACACCAACACCCACATTAAACCCCCCCCTACAGCAAACACCAACACCCACATTAAACCCCCCCTACAGCAAACACCAACACCTACATTAAACCCCCCCCTACAGCAAACACCAACACCCACATTAAACCCCACCACAGCAAACACCAACATCCACATTAAACCCCCTACAGCAAACACCAACACCCACATTAAAACCCCCCCTACAGCAAACACCAACACCCACATTAAACCCCCCCTACAGCAAACACCAACACCCACATTAAACCCCCCCTACAGCAAACCCCAACACCCACATTAAACCCCCCCCTACAGCAAACACCAACACCCACATTAAACCCCCCCTACAGCAAACCCCAACACCCACATTAAACCCCCCCTACAGCAAACACCAACACCCACATTAAACCCCCTCTACAGCAAACACCAACACCCACATTAAACCCCCTCTACAGCAAACACCAACACCCACATTAAACCCCCCCTACAGCAAACACCAACACCCACATTAAACCCCCCCTACACCAAACACCAACACCCACATTAAACCCCCCCTACAGCAAACACCAACACCCACATTAAACCCCCCCGACAGCCAACACCAACACCCACATTAAACCCCCCCTACAGCAAACACCAACACCCACATTAAACCCCCCCTACAGCAAACACCAACACCCACATTAAACCCCCCCTACAGCAAACACCAACACCCACATTAAACCCCCCCTACAGCAAACACCAACACCCACATTAAACCCCCCCTACAGCAAACACCAACATCCACATTAAACTCCCCCTACAGCAAACACCAACACCCACATTAAACCCCCCCTACATCAAACACCAACACCCACATTAAACCCCCTACAGCAAACACCAACACCCACATTAAACCCCCCTACAGCAAACACCAACACCCACATTGAACCCCCCCCCTACAGCAAACACCAACACCCACATTAAACCCCCCCTACAGCAAACACCAACACCCACATTAAACCCCCCCTACAGCAAACACCAACACCCACATTAAACCCCCCATACAGCAAACACCAACACCCACATTAAACCCCCCCTACAGCAAACACCAACACCCACATTAAACCCCCCATACAGCAAACACCAACACCCACATTAAACCCCCCCTACAGCAAACACCAACACCCACATTAAACCCCCTACAGCAAACACCAACACCCACATTAAACCCCCCCTACAGCAAACACCAACACCCACATTAAACCCCCCCTACAGCAAACACCAACACCCACATTAAACCCCCTACAGCAAACACCAACACCCACATTAAACCCCCCCTACAGCAAACACCAACACCCACATTAAACCCCCTACAGCAAACACCAACACCCACATTAAACCCCCCCTACAGCAAACACCAACACCCACATTAAACCCCCTACAGCAAACACCATCACCCACATTAAACCCCCCCACAGCAAACACCATCACCCACATTAAACCCCCTACAGCAAACACCAACACCCACATTAAACCCCCCCTACAGCAAACACCAACACCCACATTAAACCCCCTACACCAAACACCAACACCCACATTAAACCCCCTACAGCAAACACCAACACCCACATTAAACCCCCTACAGCAAACACCAACACCCACATTAAACCCCCTACAGTAAACACCAACACCTACATTAAACCCCCCCCTACAGCAAACACCAACACCCACATTAAACCCCACCACAGCAAACACCAACATCCACATTAAACCCCCTACAGCAAACACCAACATCCACATTAAACCCCCTACAGCAAACACCAACACCCACATTAAACCCCCCCCTACAGCAAACACCAACACCCACATTAAACCCCCCCTACAGCAAACACCAACACCCACATTAAACCCCCCCTACAGCAAACCCCAACACCCACATTAAACCCCCTACATCAAACACCAACACCCACATTAAACCCCCCCCTACAGCAAACACCAACACCCACATTAAACCCCCCCTACAGCAAACCCCAACACCCACATTAAACCCCCCCTACAGCAAACCCCAACACCCACATTAAACCCCCTACATCAAACACCAACACCCACATTAAACCCCCCCCTACAGCAAACACCAACACCCACATTAAACCCCCCCTACAGCAAACCCCAACACCCACATTAAACCCCCCCTACAGCAAACACCAACACCCACATTAAACCCCCTCTACAGCAAACACCAACACCCACATTAAACCCCCCCCTACAGCAAACACCAACACCCACATTAAACCCCCTACAGCAAACACCAACACCCACATTAAACCCCCCCCTACAGCAAACACCAACACCCACATTAAACCCCCCCACAGCAAACACCAACATCCACATTAAACCCCCTACAGCAAACACCAACACCCACATTAAACCCCCCCCTACAGCAAACACCAACACCCACATTAAACCCCCCCTACAGCAAACACCAACACCCACATTAAACCCCCCCTACAGCAAACACCAACATCCACATTAAACCCCCTACACCAAACACCAACAACCACATTAAACCCCCCCTACAGCAAACACCAACACTCACATTAAACCCCCTACAGCAAACAACAACACCCACATTAAACCCCCCCTACAGCAAACACCAACACCCACATTAAACCCCCCTACAGCAAACACCAACACCCACATTAAACCCCCCCTACAGCAAACACCAACACCCACATTAAACCCCCCCTACACCAAACACCAACACCCACATTAAACCCCCCCTACAGCAAACACCAACACCCACATTAAACCCCCCCGACAGCCAACACCAACACCCACATTAAACCCCCCCTACTGCAAACACCAACACCCACATTAAACCCCCCCTACAGCAAACACCAACACCCACATTAAACCCCCCCTACAGCAAACACCAACACCCACATTAAACCCCCCCTACAGCAAACACCAACACCCACATTAAACCCCCTACAGCAAACACCAACACCCACATTAAACCCCCCCTACAGCAAACACCAACACCCACATTAAACCCCCTACACCAAACACCAACACCCACATTAAACCCCCTACAGCAAACACCAACACCCACATTAAACCCCCTACAGCAAACACCAACACCCACATTAAACCCCCTACAGTAAACACCAACACCTACATTAAACCCCCCCCTACAGCAAACACCAACACCCACATTAAACCCCACCACAGCAAACACCAACATCCACATTAAACCCCCTACAGCAAACACCAACACCCACATTAAACCCCCCCCTACAGCAAACACCAACACCCACATTAAACCCCCCCTACAGCAAACACCAACACCCACATTAAACCCCCCCTACAGCAAACCCCAACACCCACATTAAACCCCCCCCTACAGCAAACACCAACACCCACATTAAACCCCCCTACAGCAAACCCCAACACCCACATTAAACCCCCCCTACAGCAAACACCAACACCCACATTAAACCCCCTCTACAGCAAACACCAACACCCACATTAAACCCCCTCTACAGCAAACACCAACACCCACATTAAACCCCCCCCTACAGCAAACACCAACACCCACATTAAACCCCCTACAGCAAACACCAACACCCACATTAAACCCCCCCCTACAGCAAACACCAACACCCACATTAAACCCCCCCACAGCAAACACCAACATCCACATTAAACCCCCTACAGCAAACACCAACACCCACATTAAACCCCCCCCTACAGCAAACACCAACACCCACATTAAACCCCCCCTACAGCAAACACCAACACCCACATTAAACCCCCCCTACAGCAAACACCAACATCCACATTAAACCCCCCCCCACAGCAAACACCAACACCCACATTAAACCCCCCCTACAGCAAACACCAACACCCACATTAAACCCTCTACACCAAACACCAACACCCACATTAAACCCCCCCTACAGCAAACACCAACACCCACATTAAACCCCCTACAGCAAACACCAACACCCACATTAAACCCCCCCTACAGCAAACACCAACACCCACATGAAACCCCCCCTACACCAAACACCAACATCCACATTAAACCCCCTACACCAAACACCAACACCCACATTAAACCCCCCCTACAGCAAACACCAACACCCACATTAAACCCCCTACAGCAAACACCAACACCCACATTAAACCCCCCCTACAGCAAACACCAACACCCACATTAAACCCCCCCTACAACAAACACCAACACCCACATTAAACCCCCCCTACAGCAAACACCAACACCCACATTAAACCCCCCCGACAGCCAACACCAACACCCACATTAAACCCCCCCTACAGCAAACACCAACACCCACATTAAACCCCCCCGACAGCAAACACCAACACCCACATTAAGCCCCCCCTACAGCAAACACCAACACCCACATTAAACCCCCCCTACAGCAAACACCAACATCCACATTAAACCCCCCCTACAGCAAACACCAACACCCACATTAAACCCCCCCTACATCAAACACCAACACCCACATTAAACCCCCTACAGCAAACACCAACACCCACATTAAACCCCCCTACAGCAAACACCAACACCCACATTGAACCCCCCCTACAGCAAACACCAACACCCACATTAAACCCCCCCCTACAGCAAACACCAACACCCACATTAAACCCCCCCCTACAGCAAACACCTACACCCACATTAAACCCCCCTCTACAGCAAACACCAACACCCACATTAAACCCCCCCCTACAGCAAACACCTACACCCACATTAAACCCCCCTCTACAGCAAACACCAACACCCACATTAAACCCCCCCCTACAGCAAACACCAAGACCCACATTAAAGCCCCTACAGCAAACACCAACACCCACATTAAACCCCCCCTACAGCAAACACCAACACCCACATTAAACCCCCCCTACAGCAAACACCAACACCCACATTAAACCCCCCCTACAGCAAACACCAACACCCACATTAAACCCCCTACAGTAAACACCAACACACACATTAAACCCCTCTACAGCAAACACCAACACACACATTAAACCCCTCTACAGCAAACACCAACACCCACATTAAACCCCCCCCATAGCAAACACCAACACCCACATTAAACCCCCTACAGCGAACACCAACACCCACATTAAACCCCCCCTACAACAAACACCAACACCCACATTAAACCCCCCCTACAGCAAACACCAACACCCACATTAAACCCCCCCTACAGCAAACGCCAACACCCACATTAAACCCCCTACAGCAAACACCAACACCCACATTAAACCCCCCCTACACCAAACTCCAACACCCACATTAAACCCCCCCTACAGCAAACACCAACACCCACATTAAACCCCCCCTACAGCAAACACCAACACCCACATTAAACCCCCCCTACACCAAACACCAACACCCACATTAAACCCCCTACAACAAACACCAACACCCACATTAAACCCCCCCCTACAGCAAACACCAACACACACATTAAACCCCCCCTACAGCAAACACCAACACCCACATTAAACCCCCCCTACAGCAAACACCAACACCCACATTAAACCCCCCCTACAGCAAACACCAACACCCACATTAAACCCCCGCTACAGCAAACACCAACACCCACATTAAACCCCCCCTACAGCAAACACCAACACCCAGATTAAACCCCCCCTACAGCAAACACCAACACCCACATTAAAACCCCTACACCAAACACCAACACCCACATTAAACCCCCCCTACAGCAAACACCAACACCCACATTAAACCCCCCCTACAACAAACACCATCACCCACATTAAACCCCCCTACAGCCAACACCAACACCCACATTAAACCCCTCTACAGAAAAAACCAACACCCACATTAAACCCCCCCTACAGCAAACACCAACACCCACATTAAACCCCCCCCACAACAAACACCAACACCCACATTAAACCCCCCTACAGCAAACACCAACACCCACATTAAACCCCCCCTACAGCAAACACCAACACCCACATTAAACCCCTCTACAGCAAACACCAACACCCACAAAAAAACCCCCTACAACAAACACCAACACCCACGTTAAACCCCCCCCTACAGCAAACACCAACACCCACATTAAACCCCCCTACAGAAAAAACCAACACCCACATTAAACCCCCCCTACAGCAAACACCAACACCCACATTAAACCCCCCCTACAACAAACACCAACACCCACATTAAACCCCCCCCACAGCAAACACCAACACCCACATTAAACCCCCCCCACAACAAACACCATCACCCACATTAAACCCCCTACAGCAAACACCAACACCCACATTAAACCCCCCCCACAACAAACACCAACACCCACATTAAACCCCCCCTACAGCAAACACCAACACCCACATTAAACCCCCCCTACAGCAAACACCAACACCCACATTAAACCCCCTACAGCAAACACCAACACCCACATTAAACCCCCCACAGCAAACACCAACACCCACATTAAACCCCCCCTACAGCAAACACCAACACCCACATTGAACCCCCTACAGCAAACACCAACACCCACATTAAACCCCCTCTACAGCAAACACCAACACCCACATTAAACCCCCCCAAGAGCAAACACCAACACCCACATTAAACCCCCCCTACAGCAAACACCAACACCCACATTAAACCCCCTACAGCAAACACCAACATCCACATTAAACCCCCCCCCTACAGCAAACACCAACACCCACATTAAACCCCCTACAGCAAACACCAACACCCACATTAAACCGCCCCTACAGCAAACACCAACACCCACATTAAACCCCCCCTACAGCAAACACCAACACCCACATTAAACCCCTCTACAGCAAACACCAACACCCACATTAAACCCCCCCCACAACAAACACCATCACCCACATTAAACCCCCTACAGCAAACACCAACACCCACATTAAACCCCCCCCGACAGCAAACACCAACACCCACATTAACCCCCCCCCTACAGCAAACACCAACACCCACATTAAACCCCCCCCTACAGCAAACACCAACACCCACATTAAACCCCACCTACAGAAAAAACCAACACCCACATTAAACCCCCCCTACAGCAAACACCAACACCCACATTAAACCCCCCTACAGAAAAAACCAACACCCACATTAAACCCCCCCTACAGCAAACACCAACACCCACATTAAACCCCCCCCACAACAAACACAATCACCCACATTAAACCCCCTACAGCAAACACCAACACCCACATTAAACCCCCCCTACAGCAAACACCAACACCCACATTAAACCCCCCCTACAGCAAACACCAACACCCACATTAAACCCCCTACAGCAAACACCAACACCCACATTAAACCCCCCCGACAGCAAACACCAACACCCACATTAAACCCCCCCTTATAGCAAACACCAACACCCACATTAAACCCCCTACAGCAAACACCAACACCCACATTAAACCCCCCCTACAGCAAACACCAACACACACATTAAACCCCCCCTACAGCAAACACCAACACCCACATTAAACCCCCGACAGCAAACACCAACACCCACATTAAAACCCCCCCTACACCAAACACCAACACCCACATTAAACCCCCCCTACAGCAAACACCAACACCCACATTAAACCCCCCTACAGCAAACACCAACACCCACATTAAACCCCCCCCGACAGCAAACACCAACACCCACATTAAACCCCCCCTTATAGCAAACACCAACACCCACATTAAACCCCCTACAGCAAACACCAACACCCACATTAAACCCCCCCTACAGCAAACACCAACACACACATTAAACCCCCCCTACAGCAAACACCAACACCCACATTAAACCCCCGACAGCAAACACCAACACCCACATTAAAACCCCCCCTACACCAAACACCAACACCCACATTAAACCCCCCCTACAGCAAACACCGACACCCACATTAAACCCCCCCTACAGCAAACACCATCACCCACATTAAACCCCCCCTACAGCAAACACCAACACCCACATTAAACCCCCCTACAGCAAACACCAACACCCACATTAAACCCCCCCTACAGCAAACACCAACACCCAGATTAAACCCCCCCTACAGCAAACACCAACACCCACATTAAAACCCCTACACCAAACACCAACACCCACATTAAACCCCCCCTACAGCAAACACCAACACCCACATTAAACCCCCCCTACAACAAACACCATCACCCACATTAAACCCCCCTACAGCCAACACCAACACCCACATTAAACCCCTCTACAGAAAAAACCAACACCCACATTAAACCCCCCCTACAGCAAACACCAACACCCACATTAAACCCCCCCCACAACAAACACCAACACCCACATTAAACCCCCCTACAGCAAACACCAACACCCACATTAAACCCCCCCTACAGCAAACACCAACACCCACATTAAACCCCTCTACAGCAAACACCAACACCCACAAAAAAACCCCCTACAACAAACACCAACACCCACGTTAAACCCCCCCCTACAGCAAACACCAACACCCACATTAAACCCCCCTACAGAAAAAACCAACACCCACATTAAACCCCCCCTACAGCAAACACCAACACCCACATTAAACCCCCCCTACAACAAACACCAACACCCACATTAAACCCCCCCCACAGCAAACACCAACACCCACATTAAACCCCCCCCACAACAAACACCATCACCCACATTAAACCCCCTACAGCAAACACCAACACCCACATTAAACCCCCCCCACAACAAACACCAACACCCACATTAAACCCCCCCTACAGCAAACACCAACACCCACATTAAACCCCCCCTACAGCAAACACCAACACCCACATTAAACCCCCTACAGCAAACACCAACACCCACATTAAACCCCCCACAGCAAACACCAACACCCACATTAAACCCCCCCTACAGCAAACACCAACACCCACATTAAACCCCCCCTACAGCAAACACCAACACCCACATTAAACCCCCCCCTACAGCAAACACCAACACCCACATTGAACCCCCTACAGCAAACACCAACACCCACATTAAACCCCCTCTACAGCAAACACCAACACCCACATTAAACCCCCCCAAGAGCAAACACCAACACCCACATTAAACCCCCCCTACAGCAAACACCAACACCCACATTAAACCCCCTACAGCAAACACCAACATCCACATTAAACCCCCCCCCTACAGCAAACACCAACACCCACATTAAACCCCCTACAGCAAACACCAACACCCACATTAAACCGCCCCTACAGCAAACACCAACACCCACATTAAACCCCCCCTACAGCAAACACCAACACCCACATTAAACCCCTCTACAGCAAACACCAACACCCACATTAAACCCCCCCCACAACAAACACCATCACCCACATTAAACCCCCTACAGCAAACACCAACACCCACATTAAACCCCCCCCGACAGCAAACACCAACACCCACATTAACCCCCCCCCTACAGCAAACACCAACACCCACATTAAACCCCCCCCTACAGCAAACACCAACACCCACATTAAACCCCCCCTACAGAAAAAACCAACACCCACATTAAACCCCCCCTACAGCAAACACCAACACCCACATTAAACCCCCCTACAGAAAAAACCAACACCCACATTAAACCCCCCCTACAGCAAACACCAACACCCACATTAAACCCCCCCCACAACAAACACAATCACCCACATTAAACCCCCTACAGCAAACACCAACACCCACATTAAACCCCCCCTACAGCAAACACCAACACCCACATTAAACCCCCCCTACAGCAAACACCAACACCCACATTAAACCCCCTACAGCAAACACCAACACCCACATTAAACCCCCCCGACAGCAAACACCAACACCCACATTAAACCCCCCCTTATAGCAAACACCAACACCCACATTAAACCCCCTACAGCAAACACCAACACCCACATTAAACCCCCCCTACAGCAAACACCAACACACACATTAAACCCCCCCTACAGCAAACACCAACACCCACATTAAACCCCCGACAGCAAACACCAACACCCACATTAAAACCCTCTACAGCAAACACCAACACCCACATTAAACCCCCCCCTACACCAAACACCAACACCCACATTAAACCCCCCTACAGCAAACACCAACACCCACATTAAACCCCCTACAGCAAACACCAACACACACATTAAACCCCCCCTACAGCAAACACCAACACCCACATTAAACCCCCTACAGCAAACACCAACACCCACATTAAAACCCCCCCTACACCAAACACCAACACCCACATTAAACCCCCCCTACAGCAAACACCAACACCCACATTAAACCTCCTACAGCAAACACCAACACCCACATTAAAACCCTCTACAGCAAACACCAACACCCACATTAAACCCCCCCCTACACCAAACACCAACACCCACATTAAACCCCCCTACAGCAAACACCAACACCCACATTAAACCCCCTACAGCAAACACCAACACACACATTAAACCCCCCCTACAGCAAACACCAACACCCACATTAAACCCCCTACAGCAAACACCAACACCCACATTAAAACCCCCCCTACACCAAACACCAACACCCACATTAAACCCCCCCTACAGCAAACACCAACACCCACATTAAACCCCCTACAGCAAACACCAACACCCACATTAAACCCCCCCTACAACAAACACCAACACCCACATTAAACCCCCCCTACAGCAAACACCAACACCCACATTAAACCCCCCCTACAACAAACACCAACACCCACATTAAACCCCCTACAGCAAACACCAACACCCATATTAAACCCCCCCTACAGCAAACACCAACACCCACATTAAACCCCCCTACAGCAAACACCAACACCCACATTAAACCCCCCCTACAGCAAACACCAACACCCACATTAAACCCCCCTACAGCAAACACCAACACCCACATTAAACCCCCCCTACAGCAAACACCAACACCCACATTAAACCCCCTACAGCAAACACCAACACCCACATTAAACCCCCCCTACAGCAAACACCAACACCCACATTAAACCCCCCCTACAGCAAACACCAACACCCACATTAAACCCCCCCTACAGCAAACACCAACACCCACATTAAACCCCCTACAGCAAACACCAACACCCACATTAAACCCCCCCTACAGCAAACACCAACACCCACATTAAACCCCCTACACCAAACACCAACACCCACATTAAACCCCCTACAGCAAACACCAACACCCACATTAAACCCCCTACAGCAAACACCAACACCCACATTAAACCCCCCCTACAGCAAACACCAACACCCACATTAAACCCCCCCCTACAGCAAACACCAACACCCACATTAAACCCCCTACAGCAAACACCAACACCCACTTTAAACACCCCCTACAGCAAACACCAACACCCACATTAAACCCCCTACAGCAAACACCAACACCCACATTGAACCCCCCCCTACAGCAAACACCAACACCCACATTAAACCCCCCCTACAGCAAACACCAACACCCACATTAAACCCCCTACAGCAAACACCAACACCCACATTAAACCCCCTACAGCAAACACCATCACCCACATTAAACCCCCCCGAGAGCAAACACCATCACCCACATTAAACCCCCTACAGCAAACACCAACACCCACATTAAACCCCCCCACAGCAAACACCAACACCCACATGAAACCCCCTACACCAAACATCAACACCCACATTAAACCCCCTACAGCAAACACCAACACCCACATTAAACCCCCCCTACAGCAAACACCAACACCCACATGAAACCCCCTACACCAAACATCAACACCCACATTAAACCCCCTACAGCAAACACCAACACACACATTAAACCCCCCCTACAGCAAACACCAACACCCACATTAAACCCCCCCCTACAGCAAACACCAACATCCACATTAAACCCCCCCTACAGCAAACACCAACACACACATTAAAACCCCCCTACAGCAAACACCAACACCCACATTAAACCCCCTACAGTAAACACCAACACCCACATTAAACCCCCCCTACAGCAAACACCAACACCCACATTAAACCCCCTACAGCAAACACCAACACCCACATTAAACCCCCCTACAGCAAACACCATCACCCACATTAAACCCCCTACAGTAAACACCAACACCCACATTAAACCCCCCCTACAGCAAACACCAACACCCACATTAAACCCCCCCTACAGCAAACACCAACACCCACATTAAACCCCCCCTACAGCAAACACCAACACCCACATTAAACCCCCCCCTACAGCAAACACCAACACCCACATTAAACCCCCCCTACAGCAAACACCAACACCCACATTAAACCCCCCCTACAGCAAATACCAACACCCACATTAAACCCCCCCTACAGCAAACACCAAAACCCACATTAAACCCCCCCTACAGCAAACACCAACATCCACATTAAACCCCCTACAGCAAACACCAACACCCACATTAAACCCCCCCTACAGCAAACACCAACACCCACATTAAACCCCCCCTACAGCAAACACCAACACCCACATTAAACCCCCCCTACACCAAACACCAACACCCACATTAAACCCCCCCTACAGCAAACCCCAACACCCACATTAAACCCCCCCTACAGCAAACACCAACATCCACATTAAACCCCCCCTACAGCAAACACCAACACCCACATTAAACCCCCCCTACAGCAAACACCAACACCCACATTAAACCCCCCCCTACAACAAACACCAACACCCACATTAAACCTCTCTACAGCAAACACCAACACCCACATTAAACCCCCCCACAGCAAACACCAACACCCACATTAAACCCCCCCTACAGCAAACACCAACACCCACATTAAACCCCCCCCTACAGCAAACCCCAACACCCACATGAAACCCCCCCCTACAGCAAACACCAACACCCACATTAAACCCCCTCTACAGCAAACACCAACACCCATATTAAACCCCCTCTACAGCAAACACCAGCACCCACATTAAACCCCCCCTACAGCAAACACCAACACCCACATTAAACCCCCCCCCTACAGCAAACACCAACACCCACATTAAACCCCCCCCTACAGCAAACACCAACACCCACATTAAACCCCCCCTACAGCAAACACCAACACCCACATTAAACCCCCCCTACAGCAAACACCAACACCCACATTAAACCCCCCCCTACAGCAAACACCAACACCCACATTAAACCCCCCCTACAGCAAACACCAACACCCACATTAAACCCCCCCTACAGCAAACACCAACACCCACATTAAACCCCCCCCTACAGCAAACACCAACACCCACATTAAACCCCCCTCTACAGCAAACACCAACACCCACATTAAACCCCCCCCTACAGCAAACACCTACACCCACATTAAACCCCCCTCTACAGCAAACACCAACACCCACATTAAACCCCCCCCTACAGCAAACACCTACACCCACATTAAACCCCCCTCTACAGCAAACACCAACACCCACATTAAACCCCCCCCTACAGCAAACACCAAGACCCACATTAAAGCCCCTACAGCAAACACCAACACCCACATTAAACCCCCCCACAGCAAACACCAACACCCACATTAAACCCCCCCTACAGCAAACACCAACACCCACATTAAACCCCCTACAGCAAACACCAACACCCACATTAAACCCCCCTACAGCAAACACCAACACACACATTAAACCCCTCTACAGCAAACACCAACACACACATTAAACCCCTCTACAGCAAACACCAACACCCACATTAAACCCCCCCCATAGCAAACACCAACACCCACATTAAACCCCCTACAGCGAACACCAACACCCACATTAAACCCCCCCTACAACAAACACCAACACCCACATTAAACCCCCCCTACAGCAAACACCAACACCCACATTAAACCCCCCCTACAGCAAACGCCAACACCCACATTAAACCCCCTACAGCAAACACCAACACCCACATTAAACCCCCCCTACACCAAACTCCAACACCCACATTAAACCCCCCCTACAGCAAACACCAACACCCACATTAAACCCCCCCTACAGCAAACACCAACACCCACATTAAACCCCCCCTACACCAAACACCAACACCCACATTAAACCCCCTACAACAAACACCAACACCCACATTAAACCCCCCCCTACAGCAAACACCAACACACACATTAAACCCCCCCTACATCAAACACCAACACCCACATTAAACCCCCCCTACAGCAAACACCAACACCCACATTAAACCCCCCCTACAGCAAACACCAACACCCACATTAAACCCCCGCTACAGCAAACACCAACACCCACATTAAACCCCCCCTACAGCAAACACCAACACCCACATTAAACCCCCCCTACAGCAAACACCAACACGCACATTAAACCCCCTACAGCAAACAACAACACCCACATTAAACCCCCCCTACAGCAAACACCAACACCCACATTAAACCCCCCCTACAGCAAACACCATCACCCTCATTAAACCCCCCCTACAGCAAACACCAACACCCACATTAAACCCCCGCTACAGCAAACACCAACACCCACATTAAACCCCCCCTACAGCAAACACCAACACCCACATTAAAACCCCTACACCAAACACCAACACCCACATTAAACCCCCCCTACAGCAAACACCAACACCCACATTAAACCCCCCTACAGCCAACACCAACACCCACATTAAACCCCTCTACAGAAAAAACCAACACCCACATTAAACCCCCCCTACAGCAAACACCAACACCCACATTAAACCCCCCCCACAACAAACACCAACACCCACATTAAACCCCCCTACAGCAAACACCAACACCCACATTAAACCCCCCCCTACAGCAAACACCAACACCCACATTAAACCCCTCTACAGCAAACACCAACACCCACAAAAAAACCCCCTACAACAAACACCAACACCCACATTAAACCCCCCCCTACAGCAAACACCAACACCCACATTAAACCCCCCTACAGAAAAAACCAACACCCACATTAAACCCCCCCTACAGCAAACACCAACACCCACATTAAACCCCCCCTACAACAAACACCAACACCCACATTAAACCCCCCCCACAGCAAACACCAACACCCACATTAAACCCCCCCCACAACAAACACCATCACCCACATTAAACCCCCTACAGCAAACACCAACACCCACATTAACCCCCCCCCACAACAAACACCAACACCCACATTAAACCCCCCCTACAGCAAACACCAACACCCACATTAAACCCCCCCTACAGCAAACACCAACACCCACATTAAACCCCCCACAGCAAACACCAACACCCACATTAAACCCCCCCTACAGCAAACACCAACACCCACATTAAACCCCCCCTACAGCAAACACCAACACCCACATTAAACCCCCCCCTACAGCAAACACCAACACCCACATTAAACCCCCTACAGCAAACACCAACACCCACATTAAACCCCCTCTACAGCAAACACCAACACCCACATTAAACCCCCCCAAGAGCAAACACCAACACCCACATTAAACCCCCCCTACAGCAAACACCAACACCCACATTAAACCCCAATACACCAAACACCAACACCCACATTAAACCCCCTACAGCAAACACCAACATCCACATTAAACCCCCCCCTACAGCAAACACCAACACCCACATTAAACCCCCTACAGCAAACACCAACACCCACATTAAACCGCCCCTACAGCAAACACCAACACCCACATTAAACCCCCCCTACAGCAAACACCAACACCCACATTAAACCCCCCCCACAACAAACACCATCACCCACATTAAACCCCCTACAGCAAACACCAACACCCACATTAAACCCCCCCTACAGCAAACACAACACCCACATTAAACCCCCCCCTACAGCAAACACCAACACCCACATTAAACCCCCCCCGACAGCAAACACCAACACCCACATTAACCCCCCCCCTACAGCAAACACCAACACCCACATTAAACCCCCCCCTACAGCAAACACCAACACCCACATTAAACCCCCCCTACAGAAAAAACCAACACCCACATTAAACCCCCCCTACAGCAAACACCAACACCCACATTAAACCCCCCTACAGAAAAAACCAACACCCACATTAAACCCCCCTACAGCAAACACCAACACCCACATTAAACCCCCCCACAACAAACACAATCACCCACATTAAACCCCCTACAGCAAACACCAACACCCACATTAAACCCCCCCTACAGCAAACACCAACACCCACATTAAACCCCCCCTACAGCAAACACCAACACCCACATTAAACCCCCTACAGCAAACACCAACACCCACATTAAACCCCCCCGACAGCAAACACCAACACCCACATTAAACCCCCCCTTATAGCAAACACCAACACCCACATTAAACCCCCTACAGCAAACACCAACACCCACATTAAACCCCCCCTACAGCAAACACCAACACACACATTAAACCCCCCCTACAGCAAACACCAACACCCACATTAAACCCCCGACAGCAAACACCAACACCCACATTAAAACCCTCTACAGCAAACACCAACACCCACATTAAACCCCCCCCTACACCAAACACCAACACCCACATTAAACCCCCCTACAGCAAACACCAACACCCACATTAAACCCCCTACAGCAAACACCAACACACACATTAAACCCCCCCTACAGCAAACACCAACACCCACATTAAACCCCCTACAGCAAACACCAACACCCACATTAAAACCCCCCCTACACCAAACACCAACACCCACATTAAACCCCCCCTACAGCAAACACCAACACCCACATTAAACCCCCTACAGCAAACACCAACACCCACATTAAAACCCTCTACAGCAAACACCAACACCCACATTAAACCCCCCCCTACACCAAACACCAACACCCACATTAAACCCCCCTACAGCAAACACCAACACCCACATTAAACCCCCTACAGCAAACACCAACACACACATTAAACCCCCCCTACAGCAAACACCAACACCCACATTAAACCCCCCTACAGCAAACACCAACACCCACATTAAACCCCCTACAGCAAACACCAACACACACATTAAACCCCCCCTACAGCAAACACCAACACACACATTAAACCCCCCCTACAGCAAACACCAACACCCACATTAAACCCCCTACAGCAAACACCAACACCCACATTAAAACCCCCCCTACACCAAACACCAACACCCACATTAAACCCCCCCTACAGCAAACACCAACACCCACATTAAACCCCCTACAGCAAACACCAACACCCACATTAAACCCCCCCTACAACAAACACCAACACCCACATTAAACCCCCCCTACAGCAAACACCAACACCCACATTAAACCCCCCCTACAACAAACACCAACACCCACATTAAACCCCCTACAGCAAACACCAACACCCATATTAAACCCTCCCTACAGCAAACACCAACACCCACATTAAACCCCCCTACAGCAAACACCAACACCCACATTAAACCCCCCCTACAGCAAACACCAACACCCACATTAAACCCCCCTACAGCAAACACCAACACCCACATTAAACCCCCCCTACAGCAAACACCAACACCCACATTAAACCCCCTACAGCAAACACCAACACCCACATTAAACCCCCCCTACAGCAAACACCAACACCCACATTAAACCCCCCCTACAGCAAACACCAACACCCACATTAAACCCCCTACAGCAAACACCAACACCCACATTAAACCCCCCCTACAGCAAACACCAACACCCACATTAAACCCCCCCTACAGCAAACACGAACACCCACATTAAACCCCCTACAGCAAACACCAACACCCACATTAAACCCCCCCTACAGCAAACACCAACACACACATTAAACCCCCCCAACAGCAAACACCAACACCCACATTAAACCCCCCCCTACAGCAAACACCAACACCCACATTAAACCCCCCCCTACCGCAAACACCAACACACACATTAAACGCCCCCTACAGCAAACACCAACACCCACATTAAACCCCCCCCTACAGCAAACACCAACACCCACATTAAACCCCCTACAGCAAACACCAACACCCACATTAAACCCCCCCTACACCAAACACCAACACCCACATTAAACCCCCCCCTACAGCAAACACCAACACCCACATTAAACCCCTCTACAGCAAACACCAACACCCACATTAAACCCCCTACAGCAAACACCAACACCCACATTAAACCCCCCCTACAGCAAACACCAACACCCACATTAAACCCCCTACATCAAACACCAACACCCACATTAAACCCCCTACAGCAATCACCAACACCCACATTAAACCCCCCCTACAGCAAACACCAACACCCACATTAAACCCCCCTACAGCAAACACCAACACCCACATTAAACCCCCTACAGCAAACACCATCACCCACATTAAACCCCCCCTACAGCAAACACGAACACCCACATTAAACCCCCTACAGCAAACACCAACACCCACATTAAACCCCCCCTACAGCAAACACCAACACCCACATTAAACCCCCTACAGCAAACACCAACACCCACATTAAACCCCCTACAGCAAAAACCAACACCCACATTAAACCCCCTCAAGCAAACACCAACACCCACATTAAACCCCCTACAGCAAACACCAACACCCACATTAAACCCCCTACAGCAAACACCAACACCCACATTAAACCCCCTACAGCAAACACCAACACCCACATTAAACCCCCTACAACAAACACCATCACCCATATTAAACCCCCCCTTACAGCAAACACCAACACCCACATTAAACCCCCCCTACAGCAAACACCAACACCCACATTAAACCCCCCCTACAGCAAACACCAACACCCACATTAAACCCCCCCTACAGCAAACACCAACACCCACATTAAACCCCCCTACAGCAAACACCAACACCCACATTAAACCCCCCTACAGCAAACACCAACACCCACATTAAACCCCCTACACCAAACACCAACACCCACATTAAACCCCCCTACACCAAACACCAACACCCACATTAAACCCCCCTACAGCAAACACCAACACCCACATTAAACCCCCCCTTCACCAAACACCAACACCCACATTAAACCCCCTACAGCAAACACCAACACCCACATTAAACCCCCCCTACAGCAAACACCAACACCCACATTAAACCCCCCCTACACCAAACACCAACACCCACATTAAACCCCCTACAGCAAACACCAACACCCACATTAAACCCCCCTACAACAAACACCAACACCCACATTAATCCCCCTACACCAAACACCAACACCCACATTAAACCCCCTACAGCAAACACCAACACCCACATTAAACCCCGCCTACAGCAAACACCAACACCCACATTAAACCCCCCCTACAACACACACCAACACCCACATTAAATCCCCCCTACAACAAACACCAACACCCACATTAAAGCCCCCCTACAGCAAACACCAACACCCACATTAAACCCCCTACAGCAAACACCAACACCCACATTAAACCCCCCCTACAGCAAACACCAACACCCACATTAAACCCCCCCTACAGCAAACACCAACACCCACATTAAACCCCCCTACAGCAAACACCATCACCCACATTAAACCCCCCCAAGAGCAAACACCAACACCCACATTAAACCCCCCCTACAGCAAACACCAACACCCACATTAAACCCCCCTACAGCAAACACCATCACCCACATTAAACCCCCCCAAGAGCATACACCAACACCCACATTAAACCCCCCCTACAGCAAACACCAACACCCACATTAAACCCCCCCTACAGCAAACACCAACACCCACATTAAACGCCCTGCAGCAAACACCAACACCCACATTAAACCCCCCTACAGCAAACACCAACACCCACATTAAACCTCCCCTACAGCAAACACCAACACCCACATTAAACCCCCCCTACAGCAAACACCAACACCCACATTAAACCCCCCTACAGCAAACACCATCACCCACATTAAACCCCCCCAAGAGCATACACCAACACCCACATTAAACCCCCCCTACAGCAAACACCAACACCCACATTAAACCCCCCCTACAGCAAACACCAACACCCACATTAAACGCCCTGCAGCAAACACCAACACCCACATTAAACCCCCCTACAGCAAACACCAACACCCACATTAAACCCCCCCTACAGCAACCACCAACACCCACATTAAACCCCCCTACAGCAAACACCAACACCCACATTAAACCCCCCCTACAACAAACACCAACACCCACATTAAACCCTCCCTACACCAAACACCAACACCCACATTAAACCCCCCTACAGCAAACACCAACACCCACATTAAACCCCCTACAGCAAACACCAACACCCACATTAAACCCCCCCACAACAAACACCAACACCCACATTAAACCCCCCCTACAGCAAACACCAACACCCACATTAAACCCCCCCTAGAGCAAACACCAACACCCACATTAAACCCCCCTACAGCAAACACCGACACCCACATTAAACCCCCCTACAGCAAACACCAACACCCACATTAAACCCCCCCTACACCAAACACCAACACCCACATTAAACCCCCCCACAACAAACACCAACACCCACATTAAACGCCCCTACAGCAAACACCAACACCCACATTAAACCCCCCCTACAGCAAACACCAACACCCACATTAAACCCCCCTACAGCAAACACCAACACCCACATTAAACCCCCTACAGCAAACACCATCACCCATATTAAACCCCCCCTACAGCAAACACCAACACCCACATTAAACCCCCCCTACAGCAAACACCAACACCCACATTAAACCCCCCCTACAGCAAACACCAACACCCACATTAAACCCCCCCTACAGCAAACACCAACACCCACATTAAACCCCCCTACAGCAAACACCAACACCCACATTAAACCCGCCTACACCAAACACCAACACCCACATTAAACCCCCCCTACACCAAACACCAACACCCACATTAAACCCCCCTTACAACAAACACCAACACCCACATTAAACCCCCCCTTCAGCAAACACCAACACCCACATTAAATCCCCTACAGCAAACACCAACACCCACATTAAACCCCCTACAGCAAACACCAACACCCACATTAAACCCCTCTACAGCAAACACCATCACCCACATTAAACCCCTACAGCAAACACCAACTCCCACATTTAACCCCCCCTACAGCAAACACCAACACCCACATTAAACCCCCCCTACAGCAAACACCAACACCCACATTAAACCCCCTACAGCAAACACCAACACCCACATTAAACCCCCACTACAGCAAACACCAACACCCACATTAAACCCCCCCTACAGCAAACACCAACACCCACATTAAACCCCCCTACAGCAAACACCAACACCCACATTAAACCCCCCTACAGCAAACACCATCACCCACATTAAACACCCCCTACAGCAAACACCAACACCCACATTAAACCCCCCCTACAGCAAACACCAACACCCACATTAAACCCCCCTACAGCAAACACCAACACCCACATTAAACCCCCCTACAGCAAACACCAACACCCACATTAAACCCCCCCTACAGCAAACACCAACACCCACATTAAACCCCCTACACCAAACACCAACACCCACATTAAACCCCCCATACAACAAACACCAACACCCACATTAAACCCCCTACAGCAAACACCAACACCCACATTAAACCCCCCCTACAACAAACACCAACACCCACATTAAACCCCCCCCTACAGCAAACACCAACACCCACATTAAACCCCCCCCTACAGCAAACACCAACACCCCCATTAAACCCCCCCTACAGCAAACACCAACACCCACATAAAACCCCCCCTACACCAAACACCAACACCCACATTAAACCCCCTACAGCAAACACCAACACCCACATTAAACCCCCTACAGCAAACACCAACACCCACATTAAACCCCCTACAGCAAATACCAACACCCACATTAAACCCCCCTACAGCAAACACCAACACCCACATTAAACCCCCCCTTACACCAAACACCAACACCCACATTAAACCCCCCTACAGCAAACACCAACACCCACATTAAACCCCCTACAGCAAATACCAACACCCACATTAAACCCCCCTACAGAAAACACCAACACCCACATTAAACCCCCCCTTACACCAAACACCAACACCCACATTAAACCCCCCTACAGCAAACACCAACACCCACATTAAACCCCCCCTACAACAAACACCAACACCCACATTAAACCCCCCCTACAGCAAACACCAACACCCACATTAAACCCCCTACAGCAAACACCAACACCCACATTAAACCCCCCCTACAGCAAACACCAACACCCACATTAAACCCCCTACAGCAAACACCAACACCCACATTAAACCCCCCCTACAGCAATCACCAACACCCACATTAAACCCCCACTACATCAAACACCAACACCCACATTAAACCCCCCTACAGCAAACACCAACACCCACATTAAACCCCCACTACATCAAACACCAACACCCACATTAAACCCCCCCTACAACAAACACCAACACCCACATTAAACCCCCACTACAGCAATCACCAACACCCACATTAAACCCCCACTACATCAAACACCAACACCCACATTAAACCGCCTACAGCAAACACCAACACCCACATTAAACCCCCCCTACAACAAACACCAACACCCACATTAAACCCCCCCTACAGCAAACACCAACACCCACATTAAACCCCCCCTACACCAAACACCAACACCCACATTAAACCCCCCCTACAGCAAACACCAACACCCACATTAAACCCCAATACACCAAACACCAACACCCACATTAAACCCCCCCTACAGCAAACACCAACACCCACATTAAACCCCCCCTACAGCAAACACCAACACCCACATTAAACCCCCCCCTACAGCAAACACCAACACCCACATTAAACCCCCCTACAGCAAACACCAACACCCACATTAAAGCCCCCCCTACAGCAAACACCAACAACCACATTAAACCCCCTACAGCAAACACCAACACCCACATTAAACCCCCCCTACAGCAAACACCAACACCCACATTAAACCCCCCCTACAGCAAACACCAACACCCACATTAAACCCCCCTACAGCAAACACCAACACCCACATTAAACCCCCCCTACAGCAAACACCAACACCCACATTAAACCCCCCCTACAGCAAACACCAACACCCACATTAAACCCCCCTACAGCAAACACCAACACCCACATTAAACCCCCCCTACAACAAACACCAACACCCACATTAAACCCTCCCTACACCAAACACCAACACCCACATTAAACCCCCCTACAGCAAACACCAACACCCACATTAAACCCCCTACAGCAAACACCAACACCCACATTAAACCCCCTCTACAGCAAACACCAACACCCACATTAAACCCCCCCTACAGCAAACACCAACACCCACATTAAACCCCCCTACAGCAAACACCAACACCCACATTAAACCCCCCTACAGCAAACACCAACACCCACATTAAACCCCCCCTACAGCAAACACCAACACCCACATTAAACCCCCTACAGCAAACACCAACACCCACATTAAACCCCCCCACAGCAAACACCAACACCCACATTAAACCCCCCCTACAGCAACACCAACACCCACATTAAACCCCCCCTACAGCAAACACCAACACCCACATTAAACCCCCTACAGCAAACACCAACACCCACATTAAACCCCCCCTACAGCAAACACCAACACCCACATTAAACCCCCCCTACAGCAAAACACCAACACCCACATTAAACCCCCTACAGCAAACACCAACACCCACATTAAACCCCCCCTACAGCAAACACCAACACCCACATTAAACCCCCCCTACAGCAAACACCAACACACACATTAAACCCCCCCTACAGCAAACACCAACACCCACATTAAACCCCCCCCTACAGCAAACACCAACACCCACATTAAACCCCCCCTACCGCAAACACCAACACACACATTAAACGCCCCCTACAGCAAACACCAACACCCACATTAAAACCCCCCCACAGCAAACACCAACACCCACATTAAACCCCCTACAGCAAACACCAACACCCACATTAAACCCCCCCTACACCAAACACCAACACCCACATTAAACCCCCCCCTACAGCAAACACCAACACCCACATTAAACCCCTCTACAGCAAACACCAACACCCACATTAAACCCCCCTACAGCAAACACCAACACCCACATTAAACCCCCTACAGCAAACACCAACACCCACATTAAACCCCCCCTACAGCAAACACCAACACCCACATAAACCCCCTACATCAAACACCAACACCCACATTAAACCCCCTACAGCAATCACCAACACCCACATTAAACCCCCCCTACAGCAAACACCAACACCCACATTAAACCCCCTACAGCAAACACCAACACCCACATTAAACCCCCCCTACAGCAAACACCAACACCACATTAAACCCCCTACATCAAACACCAACACCCACATTAAACCCCCTACAGCAAACACCAACACCCACATTAAACCCCCCCTACAGCAAACACGAACACCCACATTAAACCCCCTACAGCAAACACCAACACCCACATTAAACCCCCCCTACAGCAAACACCAACACCCACATTAAACCCCCTACAGCAAACACCAACACCCACATTAAACCCCCTACTGCAAAAACCAACACCCACATTAAACCCCCCCCTCCAGCAAACACCACACCCACATTAAACCCCCTACAGCAAACCCCAACACCCACATTAAACCCCCTACAGCAAACACCAACACCCACATTAAACCCCCTACAACAAACACCATCACCCATATTAAACCCCCCCTTACAGCAAACGCCAACACCCACATTAAACCCCCCCTACAGCAAACACCAACACCCACATTAAACCCCCCCCTACAGCAAACACCAACACCCACATTAAACCCCCCTACAGCAAACACCAACACCCACATTAAACCCCCCTACACCAAACACCAACACCCACATTAAACCCCCCTACAGCAAACACAACACCCACATTAAACCCCCCCTTCACCAAACACCAACACCCACATTAAACCCCCCCCTACAGCAAACACCAACACCCACATTAAACCCCCCCCTACAGCAAACACCAACACCCACATTAAACCCCCCCTACAGCAAACACCAACACCCACATTAAACCCCCCCTACAGCAAATACCAACACCCACATTAAACCCCCCCTACAGCAAACACCAACACCCACATTAAACCCCCCCTACAACAAACACCAACACCCACATTAAACCCCCTACAGTAAACACCAACACCCACATTAAACCCCCCCTACAGCAAACACCAACACCCACATTAAACCCCCCCTACACCAAACACCAACACCCACATTAAACCCCCCCTACAGCAAACCCCAACACCCACATTAAACCCCCCCTACAGCAAACACCAACATCCACATTAAACCCCCCCTACAGCAAACACCAACACCCACATTAAACCCCCCCTACAGCAAACACCAGCACCCACATTAAACCCCCCCTACAGCAAACACCAACACCCACATTAAACCCCCCCCTACAGCAAACACCAACACCCACATTAAACCCCCCCCTACAGCAAACACCAACACCCACATTAAACCCCCTACAGCAAACACCAACACCCACATTAAACCCCCCCTACAGCAAACACCAACACCCACATTAAACCCCCCTACAGCAAACACCAACACCCACATTAAACCCCCCCTACAGCAAACACCAACACCCACATTAAACCCCCTACAGCAAACACCAACACCCACATTAAACCCCACCTACAGCAATCACCAACACCCACATTAAACCCCCTACAGCAAACACCAACACCCACATTAAACCCCCACTACATCAAACACCAACACCCACATTAAACCCCCCCTACAACAAACACCAACACCCACATTAAACCCCCCCTACAGCAATCACCAACACCCACATTAAACCCCCCCTACAGCAAACACCAACATCCACATTAAACCCCCCCTACATCAAACACCAACACCCACATTAAACCGCCTACAGCAAACACCAACACCCACATTAAACCCCCCCTACAACAAACACCAACACCCACATTAAACCCCCCCTACAGCAAACACCAACACCCACATTAAACCCCCCCTACAGCAAACACCAACACCCACATTAAACCACAATACACCAAACACCAACACCCACATTAAACCCCCCTACAGCAAACACCAACACCCACATTAAACCCCCCCTACAGCAAACACCAACACCCACATTAAACCCCCCCTACAGCAAACACCAACACCCACATTAAACCCCCCCCTACAGCAAACACCAAGACCCACATTAAACCCCCTACAGCAAACACCAACACCCACATTAAACCCCCCCTACAGCAAACACCAACACCCACATTAAACCCCCCCTACAGCAAACACCAACACCCACATTAAATCCCCCTACAGCAAACACCAACACCCACATTAAACCCCCCTACAACAAACACCAACACCCACATTAAACCCCCTACAACAAACACCAACACCCACATTAAACCCCCCCTACAGCAAACACCAACACCCACATTAAACCCCCCAACAGCAAACACCAACACCCAAATTAAACCCCCCTACAGCAAACACCAACACCCACATTAAACCCCCCCTACAGCAAACACCAACACCCACATTAAACCCCCCCTACAGCAAACACCAACACCCACATTAAACCCCCCCTACAACAAACACCAACACCCACATTAAACCCCCCCCTACAGCAAACACCAACACCCACATTAAACCCCCCCTACAGCAAACACCAACACCCACATTAAACCCCCCCTACAGCAAACACCAACACCCACATTAAACCCCCCCTACAACAAACACCAACACCCACATTAAACCCCCTACAGCAAACACCAACACCCACATTAAACCCCCTACAGCAAACGCAACACCCACATTAAACCCCCCTACAGCAAACACCAACACCCACATTAAACCCCCTACAGCAAACACAACACCCACATTAAACCCCCCTACAGCAAACACCAACACCCACATTAAACCCCCCCCACAGCAAACACCAACACCCAAATTAAACCCCCCCTACAACAAACACCAACACCCACATTAAACCCCCCTACAGCAAACACCAACACCCACATTAAACCCCCCCTACTGCAAACACCAACACCCACATTAAACACCCCCTACAACAAACACCAACACCCACATTAAACTCCCCCTACAGCAAACACCAACACCCACATTAAACCCCCCCTACAGCAAACACCAACACCCACATTAAACCCCCTACAGCAAACACCAACACCCACATTAAACCCCCTACAGCAAACACCAACACCCACATTAAACCCCAATACACCAAACACCAACACCCACATTAAACCCCCCCTACAGCAAACACCAACACCCACATTAAACCCCCCCTACACCAAACACCAACACCCACATTAAACCCCCTACAGCAAACACCAACACCCACATTAAACTCCCCCTACACCAAACACAAACACCCACATTAAACCCCAATACACCAAACACCAACACCCACATTAAACCCCCTACAGCAAACACCAACACCCACATTAAACCCCCTACAGCAAACACCAACACCCACATTAAACCCCCCCTACTGCAAACACCAACACCCACATTAAACCCCCCCCTCCAGCAAACACCAACACCCACATTAAACCCCCTACAACAAACACCAACACCCACATTAAACCCCCTCCAGCAAACACCAACACCCACATTAAACCCCCCCCTACAGCAAACACCAACACCCACATTAAACCCCCAAAACAAACACCAACACCCACATTAAACCCCCCCTACAGCAAACACCAACACCCACATTAAACCCCCCCTACAGCAAACACCAACACCCACATTAAACCCCCTACACCAAACACCAACACCCACATTAAACCCCCTTACAGCAAACACCAACACCCACATTAAACCCCCTACAACAAACACCAACACCCACATTAAACCCCCTACAGCAAACACCAACACCCACATTAAACCCCCCCTACAGCAAACACCAACACCCACATTAAACCCCCTACAACAAACACCAACACCCACATTAAACCCCCCCTACAGCAAACACCAACACCCACATTAAACCCCCTACAGCAAACACCAACACCCACATTAAACCCCCCCTACAGCAAACACCAACACCCACATTAAACCCCCCCTACAGCAAACACCAACACCCACATTAAACCCCCTACAACAAACACCAACACCCACATTAAACCCCCCCTACAGCAAACACCAACACCCACATTAAACCCCCTACAGCAAACACCAACACCCACATTAAACCCCCCCTACAGCAAACACCAACACCCACATTAAACCCCCCCTACAACAAACACCAACACCCACATTAAACCCCCTACAGCAAACACCAACACCCACATTAAACCCCCCCTACAGCAAACACCAACACCCACATTAAACCCCCTACAGCAAACACCAACACCCACATTAAACCCCCCCTACAGCAAACACCATCACCCACATTAAACCCCCCACGACAAACACCAACACCCACATTAAACCCCCCCTACAGCAAACACCAACACCCACATTAAACCCCCCCTACAACAAACACCAACACCCACATTAAACCCCCTACAGCAAACACCAACACCCACATTAAACCCCCCCTACAGCAAACACCAACACCCACATTGAACCCCCCCTACAACAAACACCAACACCCACATTAAACCCCCCCTACAGCAAACACCAACACCCACATTAAACCCCCCCTACAACAAACACCAACACCCACATTAAACCCCCTACAGCAAACACCAACACCCACATTAAACCCCCCCTACAGCAAACACGAACACCCACATTAAACCCCCCCTACAACAAACACCAACACCCACATTAAACCCCCTACAGCAAACACCAACACCCACATTAAACCCCCCCTTCAAAAAACACCAACACCCACATTAAACCCCCCCTACAGCAAACACCAGCACCCACATTAAACCCCCCCTACAACAAACACCAACACCCACATTAAACCCCCTACAGCAAACACCAACACCCTCATTAAACCCCCCCTACAGCAAACACCAACACCCACATTAAACCCCCTACAGCAAACACCAACACCCACATTAAACCCCCCCTACAGCAAACACCAACACCCACATTAAACCTCCCCTACAACAAACACCAACACCCACATTAAACCCCCTACAGCAAACACCAACACCCACATTAAACCCCCCCTACAGCAAACACCAACACCCACATTAAACCTCCCCTACAACAAACACCAACACCCACATTAAACCCCCCACGACAAACACCAACACCCACATTAAACCCCCCCTACAGCAAACACCAACACCCACATTAAACCCCCCACGACAAACACCAACACCCACATTAAACCCCCCCTACAGCAAACACCAACACCCACATTAAACCCCCCACGACAAACACCAACACCCACATTAAACCCCCCCTACAGCAAACACCAACACCCACATTAAACCCCCCCTACAACAAACACCAACACCCACATTAAACCCCCTACAGCAAACACCAACACCCACATTAAACCCCCCCTACAGCAAACACCAACACCCACATTGAACCCCCCCTACAACAAACACCAACACCCACATTAAACCCCCTACAGCAAACACCAACACCCACATTAAACCCCCCCTACAACAAACACCAACACCCACATTAAACCCCCTACAGCAAACACCAACACCCACATTAAACCCCCCCTTCAAAAAACACCAACACCCACATTAAACCCCCCCTACAGCAAACACCAACACCCACATTAAACCCCCCCTACAACAAACACCAACACCCACATTAAACCCCCTACAGCAAACACCAACACCCTCATTAAACCCCCCCTACAGCAAACACCAACACCCACATTAAACCCCCCCTACAACAAACACCAACACCCACATTAAACCCCCTACAGCAAACACCAACACCCACATTAAACCCCCCCTACAACAAACACCAACACCCACATTTAACCCCCCCTACAGCAAACACCAACCCCCACATTAAACCCCCCTACAGCAAACACCAACACCCACATTAAACCCCCCCTACAGCAAACACCAACACCCACATTAAACCCCCCCTACAGCAAACACCAACACCCACATTAAACCCCAATACACCAAACACCAACACCCACATTAAACCCCCTACAGCAAACACCAACACCCACATTAAACCCCCCCTACAGCAAACACCAACACCCACATTAAACCCCAATACACCAAACACCAACACCCACATTAAACCCCCCGCTACAGCAAACACCAACACCCACATTAAACCCCCCCACAGCAAACACCAACACCCACATTAAACCCCCCCTACAGCAAACACCAACACCCACATTAAACCCCCTACAGCAAACACCAACACACACATTAAACCCCCCCCTACAGCAAACACCAACACCCACATTAAACCCCTCTACAGCAAACACCAACACCCACATTAAACCCCCCCCTACAGCAAACACCAACACCCACATTAAACCCCCCTACAGCAAACACCAACACCCACATTAAACCCCCCCTACAACAAACACCAACACCCACATTAAACCCCCCACAACAAACACCAACACCCACATTAAACCCCCCCTACAGCAAACACCAGCACCCACATTAAACCCCCCCTACAGCAAACACCAACACCCACATTAAACCCCCCCCACAACAAACACCAACACCCACATTAAACCCCCTACAGCAAACACCAACACCCACATTAAACCCCCCATACAGCAAACACCAACACCCACATGAAACCCCCCCTACAGCAAACACCAACACCCACATTAAACCCCCCCTACAGCAAACACCAACAGCCACATTAAACCCCCCCTACAGCAAACACCAACACCCACATTAAACCACCTACAGCAAACACCAACACCCACATTAAACCCCCTACACCAAACACCAACACCCACATTAAACCCCCCTACAGCAAACACCAACACCCACATTAAACCCCCTACAGCAAACACCAACACCCACATTAAACCCCCCCTACAGCAAACAACAACACCCACATTAAACCCCCCCTACAGAAAACACCAACACCCACATTAAACCCCCTACAGCAAACACCAGCACCCACATTAAACCCCCCTACAGCAAACACCAACACCCACTTTAAACCCCCCCTACAACAAACACCAACACACACATTAAACCCCCTACATCAAACACCAACACCCACATTAAACCCCCCTACAGCAAACACCAACACCCACATTAAACCCCCTACAGCAAACAACAACACCCACATTAAACCCCTCTACAGCAAACACCACACCCACATTAAACCCCTCTACAGCAAACATCACACCCACATTAAACCCCCTACAGCAAACACCAACACCCACATTAAACCCCCCCCTACAACAAACACCAACACCCACATTAAACCCCAATACAGCAAACACCAATACCCACATTAAACCCCCCCTACAGCAAACACCAACACCCACATTAAACCCCCTACAGCACACACCAACACCCACATTAAACCCCCCTACAGCAAACACCAACACCCACATTAAACCCCAATACACCAAACACCAACACCCACATTAAACCCCCCCTACAGCAAACACCATCACCCACATTAAACCCCCTACAGCAAACACCAACACCCACATTAAACCCCCCCTACAGCAAACACCAACACCCACATTAAACCCCCCTACAGCAAACACCAACACCCACATTAAACCCCCCTACAGCAAACACCATCACCCACATTAAACCTCCCCTACAGCAAACACCAACACCCACATTAAACCCCCTACAGCAAACACCAACACCCACATTAAAACCCCCTACACCAAACACCAACACCCACATTAAACCCCCCCTACAGCAAACACCAACATCCACATTAAACCCCCCCTACATCAAACACCAACACCCACATTAAACCCCCCCTACAGCAAACACCAACACCCACATTAAACCCCCTACAGTAAACACCATCACCCACATTAAACCCCCCCTACAGCAAACACCAACACCCACATTAAACCCCCTACAGCAAACACCAACACCCACATTAAACCCCCTACAGCAAACACCATCACCCACATTAAACCCCCTACAGCAAACACCAACACCCACATTAAACCCCCCCTACAGCAAACACCAACACCCACATTAAACCCCCCCTACAGCAAACACCAACACAGACATTAAACCCCCCCTACAGCAAACACCAACACCCACATTAAACACCCCCTACAGCAAACACCAACACCCACATTAAACCCCCCCTACAGCAAACACCAACACCCACATTAAACCCCCTACAGCAAACACCAACACCCACATTAAACCCCCCCTACAGCAAACACCAACACCCACATTAAACCCCCTACAGCAAACACCAACACCCACATTAAACCCCCTACAGCAAACACCAACACACACATTAAACCCCCCCTACAGCATACACCAACACCCACATTAAACCCCCTACACCAAACACCAACACCCACATTAAACCCCCTACAGCAAACACCAACACCCACATTAAACCCCCCCTACACCAAACACCAACACCCACATTAAACCCCCCCTACAGCAAACACCAACACACACATTAAACCCCCCCTACAGCAAACAGCAACACCCACATTAAACCCCCCCTACAGCAAACACCAACACCCACATTAAACCCCCCTATAGCAAACACCAACACCCACATTAAAACCCCCCCTACAGCAAACACCAACACCCACATTAAACCCCCCCTACAGCAAACACCAACACCCACATTAAACCCCCTACAGCAAACACCAACACACACATTAAACCCCCCCTACAGCATACACCAACACCCACATTAAACCCCCCTACAGCAAACACCAACACACACATTAAACCCCCCCTACAGCATACACCAACACCCACATTCAACCCCCCTACAGCAAACACCAACACCCACATTAAACCCCCCTACAGCAAACACCAACACACACATTAAACCCCCCCTACAGCAAACAACAACACCCACATTAAATCCCCCCTACAGCAAACACCAACACCCACATTAAACCCCCCCACAGCAAACACCAACACCCACATTAAACCCCGCCTACACCAAACACCAACACCCACATTGAACCCCCCCTACACCAAACACCAACACCCACATTAAACCCCCTACAGCAAACACCAACACCCACATTAAACCCCCCCTACAGCAAACACCAACACCCACATTAAACCCCCCCCACAACAAACACCCACACCCACATTAAACCCCCTACAGTAAACACCAACACCCACATTAAACCCCCCCCACAACAAACACCAACACCCACATTAAACCCCCCCCACAACAAACACCAACACCCACATTAAACCCACCCCACAACAAACACCAACACCCACATTAAACCCCCCCTACAGCAAACACCAACACCCACATTAAACCCCCCCTACAGCAAACACCAACACCCACATTAAACCCCCCTACAGCAAACACCAACACCCACATTAAACCCCCCCTATACCAAACACCAATACCCACATTAAACCCCCTACAGCAAACACCAACACCCACATTAAACCCCCCCTACACCAAACACCAACACCCACATTAAACCCCCTACAGTAAACACCAACACCCACATTAAACCCCCCCCACAACAAACACCAACACCCACATTAAACCCCCCCCACAACAAACACCAACACCCACATTAAACCCCCCCCTACAGCAAACACCAACACCCACATTAAACCCCCTACAGCAAACACCAACACCCACATTAAACCCCCCCTACAGCAAACACCATCACCCACATTAAACCCCCCCCTACAGCAAACACCAACACCCACATTAAACCCCCCTACAGCAAACACAACACCCACATTAAACCCCCCCTACAGCAAACACAACACCCACATTAAACCCCCCCTACAGCAAACACAACACCCACATTAAACCCCCCCTACAGCAAACACAACACCCACGTTAACCCCCCCCTACAGCAAACACCAACACCCACATTAAACCCCCCCTCTACAGCAAACACCAACACCCACATTAAACCCCCCCTACAGCAAACACCAACACCCACATTAAACCCCCCCTACAGCAAACACCAACACCCACATTAAACCCCCTACAGCAAACACCAACACCCACATTAAACCCCCCCTACAGCAAACACCAACACCCACATTAAACCCCCCTACAGCAAACACCAACACCCACATTAAAACCCCCCTACAGCAAACACCAACACCCACATTAAACCCCCCCCTACAGCACACACCAACACCCACATTAACCCCCCCCTACAGCAAACACCAACACCCACATTAAACCCCCTACAGCAAACACCACCACCCACATTAAACCCCCTACAGCAAACACCAACACCCACATTAAACCCCCTACACCAAACACCAACACCCACATTAAACCCCCCCTACAGCAAACACCAACACCCACATTAAACCCCCCCTACAGCAAACACCAACATCCACATTAAACCCCCCCTACAGCAAACACCAACACCCACATTAAACCCCCCCTACAGCAAACACCAACACCCACATTAAACCCCCCTACAGCAAACACCAACACCAACATTAAACCCCCCCTACAGCAAACACCAACACCCACATTAAACCCCCCCTACAGCAAACACCAACACCCACATTAAACCCCCTCCAGCAAACACCAACACCCACATTAAACCCCCTACAGCAAACACCAGCACCCACATTAAACCCCCCCTACAGCAAACACCAACACCCACATTAAACCCCCTACAGCAAACACCAACACCCACATTAAACCCCCTACAGCAAACACCAACACCCACAGTAAACCCCCTACACCAAACACCAACACCCACATTATACCCCCCTACAGCAAACACCAACACCCACATTAAACCCCCTACAGGAAACACCAACACCCACATTAAACCCCCCCTACAGCAAACACCAACACCCACATTAAACCCCCCCTACAGCAAACACCAACACCCACATTAAACCCCCCTACAGCAAACACCAACACCCACATTAAACCCCCTACAACAAACACCAACACCCACATTAAACCCCCCTACAGCAAACACCAACACCCACATTAAACCCCCTACAGCAAACACCAACACCCACATTAAACCCCCCCTACAGCAAACACCAACACCCACATTAAACCCCCTACAGCAAACACCAACACCCACATTAAACCCCCTACAGCAAACACCAACACACACATTAAACCCCCTACAGCAAACACCAACACCCACATTAAACCCCCCCTACAACAAACACCAACACCCACATTAAACCCCCCCTACACCAAACACCAACACCCACATTAAACCCCCTACAACAAACACCAACACCCACATTAAACCCCCCTACAGCAAACACCAACACCCACATTAAACCCCCCCTCCAACAAACACCAACACCCACATTAAACCCCCTACACCAAACACCAACACCCACATTAAACCCCCTACAACAAACACCAACACCCACATTAAACCCCCTACACCAAACACCAACACCCACATTAAACCCCCTACACCAAACACCAACACCCACATTAAACCCCCCTACAGCAAACACCAACACCCACATTAAACCCCCCACTACAGCAAACACCAACACCCACATTAAACCCCCTACAGCAAACACCAACACCCACATTAAACCCCCTACAACAAACACCAACACCCACATTAAACCCCCCTACAGCAAACACCAACACACACATTAAACCCCCTACAGCAAACACCAACACCCACATTAAACCCCCCCCTACAACAAACACCAACACCCACATTAAACCCCCCCTACAGCAAACACCAACACCCACATTAAACCCCCTACACCAAACACCAACACCCACATTAAACCCCCTACAACAAACACCAACACCCACATTAAACCCCCTACACCAAACACCAACACCCACATTAAACCCCCTACACCAAACACCAACACCCACATTAAACCCCCCCCCTACAGCAAACACCAACACCCACATTAAACCCCCTACAGCAAACACCAACACCCACATTAAACCCCCCTACAGCAAACACCAACACCCACATTAAACCCCCCTACAGCAAACACCAACACCCACATTAAACCCCCTACAGCAAACACCAACACCCACATTAAACCCCCCTACAGCAAACACCAACACACACATTAAACCCCCTACAGCAAACACCAACACCCACATTAAACCCCCCGCTACAACAAACACCAACACCCACATTAAACCCCCTACAGCAAACACCAAAACCCACATTAAACCCCCCCCTACAACAAACACCAACACCCACATTAAACCCCCTACAGCAAACACCAACACCCACATTAAACCCCCTACAGCAAACACCAACACCCACATTAAACCCCCGACAACAAACACCAACACCCACATTAAACCCCCCCTACAGCAAACACCAACACCCACATTAAACCCCCCAACAGCAAACACCAACACCCAAATTAAACCCCCCTACAGCAAACACCAACACCCACATTAAACCCCCCCTACAGCAAACACCAACACCCACATTAAACCCCCCCTACAACAAACACCAACACCCACATTAAACCCCCTACAGCAAACACCAACACTCACATTAAACCCCCCCTACAGCAAACACCAACACCCACATTAAACCCCCTACAGCAAACACAACACCCACATTAAACCCCCCTACAGCAAACACCAACACCCACATTAAACCCCCCCCACAGCAAACACCAACACCCAAATTAAACCCCCCCTACAACAAACACCAACACCCACATTAAACCCCCCTACAGCAAACACCAACACCCACATTAAACCCCCCCTACTGCAAACACCAACACCCACATTAAACCCCCCCTACAACAAACACCAACACCCACATTAAACTCCCCCTACAGCAAACACCAACACCCACATTAAACCCCCCCTACAGCAAACACCAACACCCACATTAAACCCCCTACAGCAAACACCAACACCCACATTAAACCCCCTACAGCAAACACCAACACCCACATTAAACCCCAATACACCAAACACCAACACCCACATTAAACCCCCCCTACAGCAAACACCAACACCCACATTAAACCCCCCCTACACCAAACACCAACACCCACATGAAACCCCCTACAGCAAACACCAACACCCACATTAAACTCCCCCTACACCAAACACCAACACCCACATTAAACCCCAATACACCAAACACCAACACCCACATTAAACCCCCTACAGCAAACACCAACACCCACATTAAACCCCCTACAGCAAACACCAACACCCACATTAAACCCCCCCTACAGCAAACACCAACACCCACATTAAACCCCCCCCTCCAGCAAACACCAACACCCACATTAAACCCCCTACAACAAACACCAACACCCACATTAAACCCCCTCCAGCAAACACCAACACCCACATTAAACCCCCCCCTACAGCAAACACCAACACCCACATTAAACCCCCTACAGCAAACACCAACACCCACATTAAACCCCCCCTACAGCAAACACCAACACCCACATTAAACCCCCCCTACAGCAAACACCAACACCCACATTAAACCCCCTACAACAAACACCAACACCCACATTAAACCCCCTACAGCAAACACCAACACCCACATTAAACACCCCCTACAGCAAACACCAACACCCACATTAAACCCCCTACAACAAACACCAACACCCACATTAAACCCCCCCTACAGCAAACACCAACACCCACATTAAACCCCCTACAGCAAACACCAACACCCACATTAAACCCCCCCTACAGCAAACACCAACACCCACATTAAACCCCCCCTACAGCAAACACCAACACCCACATTAAACCCCCTACAACAAACACCAACACCCACATTAAACCCCCCCTACAGCAAACACCAACACCCACATTAAACCCCCTACAGCAAACACCAACACCCACATTAAACCCCCCCTACAGCAAACACCAACACCCACATTAAACCCCCTACAGCAAACACCAACACCCACATTAAACCCCCCCTACAGCAAACACCAACACCCACATTAAACCCCCTACAGCAAACACCAACACCCACATTAAACCCCCCCTACAGCAAACACCAACACCCACATTAAACCCCTATACATCAAACACCAACACCCACATTAAACCCCCTACAGCAAACACCAACACCCACATTAAACCCCCCCTACAGCAAACACCAGCACCCACATTAAACCCCCCCTACAACAAACACCAACACCCACATTAAACCCCCTACAGCAAACACCAACACCCACATTAAACCCCCACTACAGCAAACACCAACACCCACATTAAACCGCCTACAGCAAACACCAACACCCACATTAAACCCCCCCTACAGCAAACACCATCACCCACATTAAACCCCCCACAACAAACACCAACACCCACATTAAACCCCCCCTACAGCAAACACCAACACCCACATTAAACCCCCCCTACAACAAACACCAACACCCACATTAAACCCCCTACAGCAAACACCAACACCCACATTAAACCCCCCCTACAGCAAACACCAACACCCACATTGAACCCCCCCTACAACAAACACCAACACCCACATTAAACCCCCCCTACAGCAAACACGAACACCCACATTAAACCCCCCCTACAACAAACACCAACACCCACATTAAACCCCCTACAGCAAACACCAACACCCACATTAAACCCCCCCTACAGCAAACACCAACACCCACATTAAACCCCCCCTACAACAAACACCAACACCCACATTAAACCCCCTACAGCAAACACCAACACCCACATTAAACCCCCCCTTCAAAAAACACCAACACCCACATTAAACCCCCCCTACAGCAAACACCAGCACCCACATTAAACCCCCCCTACAGCAAACACCAACACCCACATTAAACCCCCCCTACAGCAAACACCAACACCCACATTAAACCCCCCCTACAGCAAACACCAGCACCCACATTAAACCCCCCCTACAGCAAACACCAACACCCACATTAAACCCCCCCTACAGCAAACACCAGCACCCACATTAAACCCCCCCTACAGCAAACACGAACACCCACATTAAACCCCCCCTACAACAAACACCAACACCCACATTAAACCCCCTACAGCAAACACCAACACCCACATTAAACCCCCCCTTCAAAAAACACCAACACCCACATTAAACCCCCCCTACAGCAAACACCAACACCCACATTAAACCCCCCCTACAACAAACACCAACACCCACATTAAAGCCCCTACAGCAAACACCAACACCCTCATTAAACCCCCCCTACAGCAAACACCAACACCCACATTAAACCCCCCCTACAACAAACACCAACACCCACATTAAACCCCCTACAGCAAACACCAACACCCACATTAAACCCCCCCTACAACAAACACCAACACCCACATTTAACCCCCCCTACAGCAAACACCAACCACCACATTAAACCCCCCTACAGCAAACACCAACACCCACATTAAACCCCCCCTACAGCAAACACCAACACCCACATTAAACCCCCCCTACAGCAAACACCAACACCCACATTAAACCCCCTACAGCAAACACCAACACCCACATTAAACCCCCCCTACAGCAAACACCAACACCCACATTAAACCCCCTACAGCAAACACCAACACCCACATTAAACCCCCCCTACAGCAAACACCAACACCCACATTAAACCCCAATACACCAAACACCAACACCCACATTAAACCCCCTACAGCAAACACCAACACCCACATTAAACCCCCCCTACAGCAAACACCAACACCCACATTAAACCCCAATACACCAAACACCAACACCCACATTAAACCCCCCCCTACAGCAAACACCAACACCCACATTAAACCCCCCCACAGCAAACACCAACACCCACATTAAACCCCCCCTACAGCAAACACCAACACCCACATTAAACCCCCCCCTACAGCAAACACCAACACCCACATTAAACCCCCCTACAGCAAACACCAACACCCACATTAAACCCCCCCTACAACAAACACCAACACCCACATTAAACCCCCCACAACAAACACCAACACCCACATTAAACCCCCCCTACAGCAAACACCAGCATCCACATTAAACCCCCCCTACAGCAAACACCAACAGCCACATTAAACCCCCCCCACAACAAACACCAACACCCACATTAAACCCCCTACAGCAAACACCAACACCCACATTAAACCCCCCATACAGCAAACACCAACACCCACATGAAACCCCCCCTACAGCAAACACCAACACCCACATTAAACCCCCCCTACAGCAAACACCAACAGCCACATTAAACCCCCCCTACAGCAAACACCAACACCCACATTAAACCACCTACACCAAACACCAACACCCACATTAAACCCCCTACAGCAAACACCAACACCCACATTAAACCCCCCCTACAGCAAACACCAACACCCACATTAAACCCCCCCTACAGCAAACACCAACACCCACATTAAACCCCCTACAGCAAACACCAACACCCACATTAAACCCCCCCTACAGCAAACAACAACACCCACATTAAACCCCCCCTACAGCAAACACCAACACCCACATTAAACCCCCTACAGCAAACACCAACACCCACATTAAACCCCCCTACAGCAAACACCAACACCCACTTTAAACCCCCCCTACAACAAACACCAACACACACATTAAACCCCCTACATCAAACACCAACACCCACATTAAACCCCCCTACAGCAAACACCAACACCCACATTAAACCCCCTACAGCAAACAACAACACCCACATTAAACCCCTCTACAGCAAACACCACACCCACATTAAACCCCTCTACAGCAAACACCACACCCACATTAAACCCCCTACAGCAAACACCAACACCCACATTAAACCCCCCCCTACAACAAACACCAACACCCACATTAAACCCCAATACAGCAAACACCAATACCCACATTAAACCCCCCCTACAGCAAACACCAACACCCACATTAAACCCCCTACAGCACACACCAACACCCACATTAAACCCCCCTACAGCAAACACCAACACCCACATTAAACCCCAATACACCAAACACCAACACCCACATTAAACCCCCCCTACAGCAAACACCAACACCCACATTAAACCCCCCCTACAGCAAACACCAACACCCACATTAAACCCCCTACATCAAACACCAACACCCACATTAAACCCCCTACAGCAATCACCAACACCCACATTAAACCCCCCCTACAGCAAACACCAACACCCACATTAACCCCCCTACACCAAACACCAACACCCACATTAAACCCCCCCTACAGCAAACACCAACACCCACATTAAACCCCCTACAGCAAACACCAACACCCACATTAAACCCCCCCTACAGCAAACACCAACACCCACATTAAACCCCCTACATCAAACACCAACACCCACATTAAACCCCCTACAGCAAACACCAACACCCACATTAAACCCCCCCTACAGCAAACACGAACACCCACATTAAACCCCCTACAGCAAACACCAACACCCACATTAAACCCCCCCTACAGCAAACACCAACACCCACATTAAACCCCCTACAGCAAACACCAACACCCACATTAAACCCCCTACTGCAAAAACCAACACCCACATTAAACCCCCTCCAGCAAACACCAACACCCACATTAAACCCCCTACAGCAAACCCCAACACCCACATTAAACCCCCTACAGCAAACACCAACACCCACATTAAACCCCCTACAACAAACACCATCACCCATATTAAACCCCCCCTTACAGCAAACACCAACACCCACATTAAACCCCCCCTACAGCAAACACCAACACCCACATTAAACCCCCCCTACAGCAAACACCAACACCCACATTAAACCCCCCTACAGCAAACACCAACACCCACATTAAACCCCCCTACACCAAACACCAACACCCACATTAAACCCCCCCTTCACCAAACACCAACACCCACATTAAACCCCCTACAGCCAACACCAACACCCACATTAAACCCCCCCTACAGCAAACACCAACACCCACATTAAACCCCCCCTACAGCAAACACCAACACCCACATTAAACCCCCCCTACAGCAAACACCAACACCCACATTAAACCCCCCTACAGCAAAAACCAACACCCACATTAAACCCCCCTACACCAAACACCAACACCCACATTAAACCCCCCTACAGCAAACACCAACACCCACATTAAACCCCCCCTTCACCAAACACCAACACCCACATTAAACCCCCTACAGCCAACACCAACACCCACATTAAACCCCCCCTACAGCAAACACCAACACCCACATTAAACCCCCCCTACACCAAACACCAACACCCACATTAAACCCCCTACAGCAAACACCAACACCCACATTAAACCCCCCTACAACAAACACCAACACCCACATTAAACCCCCTACACCAAACACCAACACCCACATTAAACCCCCTACAGCAAACACCAACACCCACATTAAACCCCCCCTACAGCAAACACCAACACCCACATTAAACCCCCCCTACAACACACACCAACACCCACATTAAACCCCCCCTACAACAAACACCAACACCCACATTAAAGCCCCCCTACAGCAAACACCAACACCCACATTAAACCCCCTACAGCAAACACCAACACCCACATTAAACCCCCTACAGCAAACACCAACACCCACATTAAACCCCCCCTACAGCAAACACCAACACCCACATTAAAACCCCCCTACAGCAAACACCAACACCCACATTAAACCCCCCTACAGCAAACACCAACACCCACATTAAACCCCCCCCTACAGCAAACACCAACACCCACATTAAACCCCCTACACCAAACACCAACACCCACATTAAACCCCCCTACAGCAAACACCATCACCCACATTAAACCCCCCCAAGAGCAAACACCAACACCCACATTAAACCCCCCCTACAGCAAACACCAACACCCACATTAAACCCCCCTACAGCAAACACCAACACCCACATTAAACCCCCCTACAGCAAACACCATCACCCACATTAAACCCCCCCAAGAGCATACACCAACACCCACATTAAACCCCCCCTACAGCAAACACCAACACCCACATTAAACGCCCTACAGCAAACACCAACACCCACATTAAACCCCCCTACAGCAAACACCAACACCCACATTAAACCCCCCCTACAGCAAACACCAACACCCACATTAAACCCCCCCTACAGCAAACACCAACACCCACATTAAACCCCCCTACAGCAAACACCAACACCCACATTAAACCCCCCCTACAACAAACACCAACACCCACATTAAACCCTCCCTACACCAAACACCAACACCCACATTAAACCCCCCCTACAGCAAACACCAACACCCACATTAAACCCCCCTGCAGCAAACACCAACACCCACATTAAACCCCCTACAGCAAACACCATCACCCATATTAAACCCCCCCTACAGCAAACACCAACACCCACATTAAACCCCCCCTACAGCAAACACCAACACCCACATTTAACCCCCCCTACAGCAAACACCAACACCCACATTAAACCCCCCCTACAGCAAACACCAACACCCACATTAAACCCCCTACAGCAAACACCAACACCCACATTAAACCCCCCCTACAGCAAACACCAACACCCACATTAAACCCCCCTACAGCAAACACCAACACCCACATTAAACCCCCTACAGCAAACACCAACACCCACATTAAACCCCCCCTACAGCAAACACCAACACCCACATTAAACCCCCCCTACAGCAAACACCAACACCCACATTAAACCCCAATACACCAAACACCAACACCCACATTAAACCCCCTACAGCAAACACCAACACCCACATTAAACCCCCCCTACAGCAAACACCAACACCCACATTAAACCCCAATACACCAAACACCAACACCCACATTAAACCCCCCCCTACAGCAAACACCAACACCCACATTAAACCCCCCCACAGCAAACACCAACACCCACATTAAACCCCCCCTACAGCAAACACCAACACCCACATTAAACCCCCCCCTACAGCAAACACCAACACCCACATTAAACCCCCCTACAGCAAACACCAACACCCACATTAAACCCCCCCTACAACAAACACCAACACCCACATTAAACCCCCCACAACAAACACCAACACCCACATTAAACCCCCCCTACAGCAAACACCAGCACCCACATTAAACCCCCCCTACAGCAAACACCAACACCCACATTAAACCCCCCCCACAACAAACACCAACACCCACATTAAACCCCCTACAGCAAACACCAACACCCACATTAAACCCCCCATACAGCAAACACCAACACCCACATGAAACCCCCCCTACAGCAAACACCAACACCCACATTAAACCCCCCCTACAGCAAACACCAACAGCCACATTAAACCCCCCCTACAGCAAACACCAACACCCACATTAAACCACCTACACCAAACACCAACACCCACATTAAACCCCCCTACAGCAAACACCAACACCCACATTAAACCCCCTACAGCAAACACCAACACCCACATTAAACCCCCCCTACAGCAAACAACAACACCCACATTAAACCCCCCCTACAGCAAACACCAACACCCACATTAAACCCCCTACAGCAAACACCAACACCCACATTAAACCCCCCTACAGCAAACACCAACACCCACTTTAAACCCCCCCTACAACAAACACCAACACACACATTAAACCCCCTACATCAAACACCAACACCCACATTAAACCCCCCTACAGCAAACACCAACACCCACATTAAACCCCCTACAGCAAACAACAACACCCACATTAAACCCCTCTACAGCAAACACCACACCCACATTAAACCCCTCTACAGCAAACACCACACCCACATTAAACCCCCTACAGCAAACACCAACACCCACATTAAACCCCCCCCTACAACAAACACCAACACCCACATTAAACCCCAATACAGCAAACACCAATACCCACATTAAACCCCCCCTACAGCAAACACCAACACCCACATTAAACCCCCTACAGCACACACCAACACCCACATTAAACCCCCCTACAGCAAACACCAACACCCACATTAAACCCCAATACACCAAACACCAACACCCACATTAAACCCCCCCTACAGCAAACACCAACACCCACATTAAACCCCCCCTACAGCAAACACCAACACCCACATTAAACCCTCTACATCAAACACCAACACCCACATTAAACCCCCTACAGCAATCACCAACACCCACATTAAACCCCCCCTACAGCAAACACCAACACCCACATTAACCCCCCTACACCAAACACCAACACCCACATTAAACCCCCCCTACAGCAAACACCAACACCCACATTAAACCCCCTACAGCAAACACCAACACCCACATTAAACCCCCCCTACAGCAAACACCAACACCCACATTAAACCCCCTACATCAAACACCAACACCCACATTAAACCCCCTACAGCAAACACCAACACCCACATTAAACCCCCCCTACAGCAAACACGAACACCCACATTAAACCCCCTACAGCAAACACCAACACCCACATTAAACCCCCCCTACAGCAAACACCAACACCCACATTAAACCCCCTACAGCAAACACCAACACCCACATTAAACCCCCTACTGCAAAAACCAACACCCACATTAAACCCCCTCCAGCAAACACCAACACCCACATTAAACCCCCTACAGCAAACCCCAACACCCACATTAAACCCCCTACAGCAAACACCAACACCCACATTAAACCCCCTACAACAAACACCATCACCCATATTAAACCCCCCCTTACAGCAAACACCAACACCCACATTAAACCCCCCCTACAGCAAACACCAACACCCACATTAAACCCCCCCTACAGCAAACACCAACACCCACATTAAACCCCCCTACAGCAAACACCAACACCCACATTAAACCCCCCTACACCAAACACCAACACCCACATTAAACCCCCCTACACCAAACACCAACACCCACATTAAACCCCCCCTTCACCAAACACCAACACCCACATTAAACCCCCTACAGCCAACACCAACACCCACATTAAACCCCCCCTACAGCAAACACCAACACCCACATTAAACCCCCCCTACAGCAAACACCAACACCCACATTAAACCCCCCCTACAGCAAACACCAACACCCACATTAAACCCCCCTACAGCAAAAACCAACACCCACATTAAACCCCCCTACACCAAACACCAACACCCACATTAAACCCCCCTACAGCAAACACCAACACCCACATTAAACCCCCCCTTCACCAAACACCAACACCCACATTAAACCCCCTACAGCCAACACCAACACCCACATTAAACCCCCCCTACAGCAAACACCAACACCCACATTAAACCCCCCCTACACCAAACACCAACACCCACATTAAACCCCCTACAGCAAACACCAACACCCACATTAAACCCCCCCTACAGCAAACACCAACACCCACATTAAACCCCCCCTACAACACACACCAACACCCACATTAAACCCCCCCTACAACAAACACCAACACCCACATTAAAGCCCCCCTACAGCAAACACCAACACCCACATTAAACCCCCTACAGCAAACACCAACACCCACATTAAACCCCCTACAGCAAACACCAACACCCACATTAAACCCCCCCTACAGCAAACACCAACACTCACATTAAAACCCCCCTACAGCAAACACCAACACCCACATTAAACCCCCCTACAGCAAACACCAACACCCACATTAAACCCCCCCCTACAGCAAACACCAACACCCACATTAAACCCCCTACACCAAACACCAACACCCACATTAAACCCCCCTACAGCAAACACCATCACCCACATTAAACCCCCCCAAGAGCAAACACCAACACCCACATTAAACCCCCCCTACAGCAAACACCAACACCCACATTAAACCCCCCTACAGCAAACACCAACACCCACATTAAACCCCCCTACAGCAAACACCATCACCCACATTAAACCCCCCCAAGAGCATACACCAACACCCACATTAAACCCCCCCTACAGCAAACACCAACACCCACATTAAACCCCCCTACAGCAAACACCAACACCCACATTAAACCCCCCCTACAGCAAACACCAACACCCACATTAAACCCCCCCTACAGCAAACACCAACACCCACATTAAACCCCCCTACAGCAAACACCAACACCCACATTAAACCCCCCCCTACAGCAAACACCAACACCCACATTAAACCCCCCCTACAGCAAACACCAACACCCACATTAAACCCCCCCTACAACAAACACCAACACCCACATTAAACCCTCCCTACAGCAAACACCAACACCCACATTAAACCCCCTACAGCAAATACCAACACCCACATTAAACCCCCCTACAGAAAACACCAACACCCACATTAAACCCCCTCTTACACCAAACACCAACACCCACATTAAACCCCCCTACAGCAAACACCAACACCCACATTAAACCCCCCCTACAACAAACACCAACACCCACATTAAACCCCCTACAGCAAATACCAACACCCACATTAAACCCCCCTACAGAAAACACCAACACCCACATTAAACCCCCTCTTACACCAAACACCAACACCCACATTAAACCCCCCTACAGCAAACACCAACACCCACATTAAACCCCCCCTACAACAAACACCAACACCCACATTAAACCCCCCCTACAACAAACACCAACACCCACATTAAACCCCCCCTACAGCAAACACCAACACCCACATTAAACCCCCCCTACAGCAAACACCAACACCCACATTAAACCCCCCTACAGCAAACACCATCACCCACATTAAACCCCCCCCTACAGCAAACACCAACACCCACATTAAACCCCCTACAGCAAACACCAACACCCACATTAAACCCCACCTACAGCAATCACCAACACCCACATTAAACCCCCACTACATCAAACACCAACACCCACATTAAACCCCCCTACAGCAAACACCAACACCCACATTAAACCCCCACTACATCAAACATCAACACCCACATTAAACCCCCCCTACAACAAACACCAACACCCACATTAAACCGCCTACAGCAAACACCAACACCCACATTAAACCCCCCCTACAACAAACACCAACACACACATTAAACCCCCCTACAACAAACACCAACACCCACATTAAACCCCCCCTACAGCAAACACCAACACCCACATTAAACCCCCCCTACAGCAAACACCAACACCCACATTAAACCCCAATACACCAAACACCAACACCCACATTAAACCCCCCCTACAGCAAACACCAACACCCACATTAAACCCCCCCTACAGCAAACACCAACACCCACATTAAACCCCCCCCTACAGCAAACACCAAGACCCACATTAAACCCCCTACAGCAAACACCAACACCCACATTAAACCCCCCCTACAGCAAACACCAACACCCACATTAAACCCCCCCTACAGCAAACACCAACACCCACATTAAACCCCCCTACAGCAAACACCAACACCCACATTAAACCCCCCTACAACAAACACCAACACCCACATTAAACCCCCTTAAACAAACACCAACACCCACATTAAACCACCCCTACAGCAAACACCAACACCCACATTAAACCCCCCAACAGCAAACACCAACACCCAAATTAAACCCCCCTACAGCAAACACCAACACCCACATTAAACCCCCCCTACAGCAAACACCAACACCCACATTAAACCCCCCCTACAGCAAACACCAACACCCACATTAAACCCCCCCTACAACAAACACCAACACCCACATTAAACCCCCTACAGCAAACACCAACACTCACATTAAACCCCCCCTACAGCAAACACCAACACCCACATTAAACCCCCTACAGCAAACACAACACCCACATTAAACCCCCCTACAGCAAACACCAACACCCACATTAAACCCCCCCCTACAGCAAACACCAACACCCACATTAAACCCCCCCTACAGCAAACACCAACACCCACATTAAACCCCCCCTACAGCAAACACCAACACCCACATTAAACCCCCCCCACAGCAAACACCAACACCCAAATTAAACCCCCCCTACAACAAACACCAACACCCACATTAAACCCCCCTACAGCAAACACCAACACCCACATTAAACCCCCCCTACTGCAAACACCAACACCCACATTAAACCCCCCCTACAACAAACACCAACACCCACATTAAACTCCCCTACAGCAAACACCAACACCCACATTAAACCCCCTACTGCAAACACCAACACCCACATTAAACCCCCCCTACAGCAAACACCAACACCCACATTAAACCCCCTACAGCAAACACCAACACCCACATTAAACCCCCTACAGCAAACACCAACACCCACATTAAACCCCAATACACCAAACACCAACACCCACATTAAACCCCCCCTACAGCAAACACCAACACCCACATTAAACCCCCTACAACAAACACCAACACCCACATTAAACCCCCCCTACACCAAACACCAACACCCACATTAAACCCCCTACAGCAAACACCAACACCCACATTAAACTCCCCCTACACCAAACACCAACACCCACATTAAACCCCAATACACCAAACACCAACACCCACATTAAACCCCCTACAGCAAACACCAACACCCACATTAAACCCCCTACAGCAAACACCAACACCCACATTAAACCCCCCCTACAGCAAACACCAACACCCACATTAAACCCCCCCCTCCAGCAAACACCAACACCCACATTAAACCCCCTACAACAAACACCAACACCCACATTAAACCCCCTCCAGCAAACACCAACACCCACATTAAACCCCCCCCTACAGCAAACACCAACACCCACATTAAACCCCCTACAGCAAACACCAACACCCACATTAAACCCCCCCTACAGCAAACACCAACACCCACATTAAACCCCCCCTACAGCAAACACCAACACCCACATTAAACCCCCTACAACAAACACCAACACCCACATTAAACCCCCTACAGCAAACACCAACACCCACATTAAACCCCCCCTACAGCAAACACCAACACCCACATTAAACCCCCTACAACAAACACCAACACCCACATTAAACCCCCCCTACAGCAAACACCAACACCCACATTAAACCCCCTACAGCAAACACCAACACCCACATTAAACCCCCCCTACAGCAAACACCAACACCCACATTAAACCCCCCCTACAGCAAACACCAACACCCACATTAAACCCCCTACAACAAACACCAACACCCACATTAAACCCCCCCTACAGCAAACACCAACACCCACATTAAACCCCCTACAGCAAACACCAACACCCACATTAAACCCCCCCTACAGCAAACACCAACACCCACATTAAACCCCCCCTACAACAAACACCAACACCCACATTAAACCCCCTACAGCAAACACCAACACCCACATTAAACCCCCCCTACAGCAAACACCAACACCCACATTAAACCCCCTACAGCAAACACCAACACCCACATTAAACCCCCCCTACAGCAAACACCATCACCCACATTAAACCCCCCACGACAAACACCAACACCCACATTAAACCCCCCCTACAGCAAACACCAACACCCACATTAAACCCCCCCTACAACAAACACCAACACCCACATTAAACCCCCTACAGCAAACACCAACACCCACATTAAACCCCCCCTACAGCAAACACCAACACCCACATTGAACCCCCCCTACAACAAACACCAACACCCACATTAAACCCCCCCTACAGCAAACACCAACACCCACATTAAACCCCCCCTACAACAAACACCAACACCCACATTAAACCCCCTACAGCAAACACCAACACCCACATTAAACCCCCCCTACAGCAAACACGAACACCCACATTAAACCCCCCCTACAACAAACACCAACACCCACATTAAACCCCCTACAGCAAACACCAACACCCACATTAAACCCCCCCTTCAAAAAACACCAACACCCACATTAAACCCCCCCTACAGCAAACACCAGCACCCACATTAAACCCCCCCTACAACAAACACCAACACCCACATTAAACCCCCTACAGCAAACACCAACACCCTCATTAAACCCCCCCTACAGCAAACACCAACACCCACATTAAACCCCCCCCAACAGCAAACACCAACACCCACATTAAACCCCCCCTACAGCAAACACCATCACCCACATTAAACCCCCCACGACAAACACCAACACCCACATTAAACCCCCCCTACAGCAAACACCAACACCCACATTAAACCCCCCCTACAACAAACACCAACACCCACATTAAACCCCCTACAGCAAACACCAACACCCACATTAAACCCCCCCTACAGCAAACACCAACACCCACATTGAACCCCCCCTACAACAAACACCAACACCCACATTAAACCCCCCCTACAGCAAACACCAACACCCACATTAAACCCCCCCTACAACAAACACCAACACCCACATTAAACCCCCTACAGCAAACACCAACACCCACATTAAACCCCCCCTACAGCAAACACGAACACCCACATTAAACCCCCCCTACAACAAACACCAACACCCACATTAAACCCCCTACAGCAAACACCAACACCCACATTAAACCCCCCCTTCAAAAAACACCAACACCCACATTAAACCCCCCCTACAGCAAACACCAACACCCACATTAAACCCCCCCTACAACAAACACCAACACCCACATTAAACCCCCTACAGCAAACACCAACACCCTCATTAAACCCCCCCTACAGCAAACACCAACACCCACATTAAACCCCCCCTACAACAAACACCAACACCCACATTAAACCCCCTACAGCAAACACCAACACCCACATTAAACCCCCCCTACAACAAACACCAACACCCACATTTAACCCCCCCTACAGCAAACACCAACCCCCACATTAAACCCCCCTACAGCAAACACCAACACCCACATTAAACCCCCCCTACAGCAAACACCAACACCCACATTAAACCCCCCCTACAGCAAACACCAACACCCACATTAAACCCCCCCTACAGCAAACACCAACACCCACATTAAACCCCAATACACCAAACACCAACACCCACATTAAACCCCCTACAGCAAACACCAACACCCACATTAAACCCCCCCTACAGCAAACACCAACACCCACATTAAACCCCAATACACCAAACACCAACACCCACATTAAACCCCCCCCTACAGCAAACACCAACACCCACATTAAACCCCCCCACAGCAAACACCAACACCCACATTAAACCCCCCCTACAGCAAACACCAACACCCACATTAAACCCCCTACAGCAAACACCAACACCCACATTAAACCCCTCTACAGCAAACACCAACACCCACATTAAACCCCCCCCTACAGCAAACTCCAACACCCACATTAAACCCCCCTACAGCAAACACCAACACCCACATTAAACCCCCCCTACAACAAACACCAACACCCACATTAAACCCCCCACAACAAACACCAACACCCACATTAAACCCCCCCTACAGCAAACACCAGCACCCACATTAAACCCCCCCTACAGCAAACACCAACACCCACATTAAACCCCCCCCACAACAAACACCAACACCCACATTAAACCCCCTACAGCAAACACCAACACCCACATTAAACCCCCCATACAGCAAACACCAACACCCACATGAAACCCCCCCTACAGCAAACACCAACACCCACATTAAACCCCCCCTACAGCAAACACCAACAGCCACATTAAACCCCCCCTACAGCAAACACCAACACCCACATTAAACCACCTACAGCAAACACCAACACCCACATTAAACCCCCCTACAGCAAACACCAACACCCACATTAAACCCCCTACAGCAAACACCAACACCCACATTAAACCCCCCCTACAGCAAACAACAACACCCACATTAAACCCCCCCTACAGCAAACACCAACACCCACATTAAACCCCCTACAGCAAACACCAACACCCACATTAAACCCCCCTACAGCAAACACCAACACCCACTTTAAACCCCCCCTACAACAAACACCAACACACACATTAAACCCCCTACATCAAACACCAACACCCACATTAAACCCCCCTACAGCAAACACCAACACCCACATTAAACCCCCTCCAGCAAACAACAACACCCACATTAAACCCCTCTACAGCAAACACCACACCCACATTAAACCCCTCTACAGCAAACACCACACCCACATTAAACCCCTCTACAGCAAACACCACACCCACATTAAACCCCCTACAGCAAACACCAACACCCACATTAAACCCCCCCCTACAACAAACACAATCACCCACATTAAACCCCCTACAGCAAACACCAACACCCACATTAAACCCCCCCTACAGCAAACACCAACACCCACATTAAACCCCCCTACAGCAAACACCAACACCCACATTAAACCCCCCTACAGCAAACACCATCACCCACATTAAACCTCCCCTACAGCAAACACCAACACCCACATTAAACCCCCCCTACAGCAAACACCAACACCCACATTAAACCCCCCCTACAGCATACACCAACACCCACATTAAACCCCCTACAGTAAACACCAACACCCACATTAAACCCCCTACAGCATACACCAACACCCACATTAAACCCCCTACACCAAACACCAACACCCACATTAAACCCCCTACAGCAAACACCAACACCCACATTAAACCCCCCCTACACCAAACACCAACACCCACATTAAACCCCCCCTACAGCAAACACCAACACACACATTAAACCCCCCCTACAGCAAACAGCAACACCCACATTAAACCCCCCCTACAGCAAACACCAACACCCACATTAATCCCCCCTATAGCAAACACCAACACCCACATTAAAACCCCCCCTACAGCAAACACCAACACCCACATTAAACCCCCCCTACAGCAAACACCAACACCCACATTAAACCCCCTACAGCAAACACCAACACACACATTAAACCCCCCCTACAGCATACACCAACACCCACATTAAACCCCCCTACAGCAAACACCAACACACACATTAAACCCCCCCTACAGCATACACCAACACCCACATTCAACCCCCCCTACAGCAAACACCAACACCCACATTAAACCCCCCTACAGCAAACACCAACACGCACATTAAACCCCCCCTACAGCAAACACCATCACCCACATTAAACCCCCCCCTACAGCAAACACCAACACCCACATTAAACCCCCCTACAGCAAACACCAACACACACATTAAACCCCCCCTACAGCAAACAACAACACCCACATTAAATCCCCCCTACAGCAAACACCAACACCCACATTAAACCCCCCCACAGCAAACACCAACACCCACATTAAACCCCCTACAGCAAACACCAACACCCACATTAAACCCCGCCTACACCAAACACCAACACCCACATTGAACCCCCCCTACACCAAACACCAACACCCACATTAAACCCCCTACAGCAAACACCAACACCCACATTAAACCCCCCCTACAGCAAACACCAACACCCACATTAAACCCCCCCCACAACAAACACCCACACCCACATTAAACCCCCTACAGTAAACACCAACACCCACATTAAACCCCCCCCACAACAAACACCAACACCCACATTAAACCCCCCCCACAACAAACACCAACACCCACATTAAACCCACCCCACAACAAACACCAACACCCACATTAAACCCCCCCTACAGCAAACACCAACACCCACATTAAACCCCCCCTACAGCAAACACCAACACCCACATTAAACCCCCCCTACAACAAACACCAACACCCACATTAAACCCCCCCTACAGCAAACACCAACACCCACATTAAACCCCCTACAGCAAACACCAACACCCACATTAAACCCCCCCTATACCAAACACCAATACCCACATTAAACCCCCTACAGCAAACACCAACACCCACATTAAACCCCCCCTACACCAAACACCAACACCCACATTAAACCCCCTACAGTAAACACCAACACCCACATTAAACCCCCCCCACAACAAACACCAACACCCACATTAAACCCCCCCCACAACAAACACCAACACCCACATTAAACCCCCTACAGCAAACACCAACACCCACATTAAACCCCGCCTACACCAAACACCAACACCCACATTGAACCCCCCCTACACCAAACACCAACACCCACATTAAACCCCCTACAGCAAACACCAACACCCACATTAAACCCCCCCTATACCAAACACCAATACCCACATTAAACCCCCTACAGCAAACACCAACACCCACATTAAACCCCCCCTACACCAAACACCAACACCCACATTAAACCCCCTACAGTAAACACCAACACCCACATTAAACCCCCCCCACAACAAACACCAACACCCACATTAAACCCCCCCCACAACAAACACCAACACCCACATTAAACCCCCCCCTACAGCAAACACCAACACCCACATTAAACCCCCTACAGCAAACACCAACACCCACATTAAACCCCCCCTACAACAAACACCAACACCCACATTAAACCCCCCCTACAGCAAACACCATCACCCACATTAAACCCCCCCCTACAGCAAACACCAACACCCACATTAAACCCCTCTACAGCAAACACAACACCCACATTAAACCCCCCCTACAGCAAACACAACACCCACATTAAACCCCCCCTACAGCAAACACAACACCCACGTTAACCCCCCCCTACAGCAAACACCAACACCCACATTAAACCCCCCCTCTACAGCAAACACCAACACCCACATTAAACCCCCCCTACAGCAAACACCAACACCCACATTAAACCCCCCCTACAGCAAACACCAACACCCACATTAAACCCCCTACAGCAAACACCAACACCCACATTAAACCCCCCCTACAGCAAACACCAACACCCACATTAAACCCCCCTACAGCAAACACCAACACCCACATTAAAACCCCACTACAGCAAACACCAACACCCACATTAAACCCCCCCGTACAGCACACACCAACACCCACATTAAACCCCCCCTACAGCAAACACCAACACCCACATTAAACCCCCTACAGCAAACACCACCACCCACATTAAACCCCCTACAGCAAACACCAACACCCACATTAAACCCCCTACACCAAACACCAACACCCACATTAAACCCCCCCTACAGCAAACACCAACACCCACATTAAACCCCCCCTACAGCAAACACCAACATCCACATTAAACCCCCCCTACAGCAAACACCAACACCCACATTAAACCCCCCCTACAGCAAACACCAACACCCACATTAAACCCCCTACAGCAAACACCAACACCCACATTAAACCCCCCCTGCAGCAAACACCAACACCCACATTAAACCCCTACACCAAACACCAACACCCACATTAAACCCCCCTACAGCAAACACCAACACCCACATTAAACCCCCCCTACAGCAAACACCAACACCCACATTAAACCCCCCCTACAGCAAACACCAACACTCACATTAAACCCCCCCTACAGCAAACACCAACACCCACATTAAACCCCCTCCAGCAAACACCAACACCCACATTAAACCCCCTACAGCAAACACCAACACCCACATTAAACCCCCCCTACAGCAAACACCAACACCCACATTAAACCCCCTACAGCAAACACCAACACCCACATTAAACCCCCTACAGCAAACACCAACACCCACATTAAACCCCCTACACCAAACACCAACACCCACATTAAACCCCCCTACAGCAAACACCAACACCCACATTAAACCCCCTACAGGAAACACCAACACCCACATTAAACCCCCCCTACAGCAAACACCAACACCCACATTAAACCCCCCCTACAGCAAACACCAACACCCACATTAAACCCCCCTACAGCAAACACCAACACCCACATTAAACCCCCTACAACAAACACCAACACCCACATTAAACCCCCCCTACAGCAAACACCAACACCCACATTAAACCCCCTACAGCAAACACCAACACCCACATTAAACCCCCCCTACAGCAAACACCAACACCCACATTAAACCCCCTACAGCAAACACCAACACCCACATTAAACCCCCTACAGCAAACACCAACACACACATTAAACCCCCTACAGCAAACACCAACACCCACATTAAACCCCCCCTACAACAAACACCAACACCCACATTAAACCCCCCCTACACCAAACACCAACACCCACATTAAACCCCCTACAACAAACACCAACACCCACATTAAACCCCCCTACAGCAAACACCAACACCCACATTAAACCCCCCCTCCAACAAACACCAACACCCACATTAAACCCCCTACACCAAACACCAACACCCACATTAAACCCCCTACAACAAACACCAACACCCACATTAAACCCCCTACACCAAACACCAACACCCACATTAAACCCCCTACACCAAACACCAACACCCACATTAAACCCCCCTACAGCAAACACCAACACCAACATTAAACCCCCCACTACAGCAAACACCAACACCCACATTAAACCCCCTACAGCAAACACCAACACCCACATTAAACCCCCTACAACAAACACCAACACCCACATTAAACCCCCCTACAGCAAACACCAACACACACATTAAACCCCCTACAGCAAACACCAACACCCACATTAAACCCCCCCCTACAACAAACACCAACACCCACATTAAACCCCCCCTACAGCAAACACCAACACCCACATTAAACCCCCTACACCAAACACCAACACCCACATTAAACCCCCTACAACAAACACCAACACCCACATTAAATCCCCTACACCAAACACCAACACCCACATTAAACCCCCTACACCAAACACCCAACACCCACATTAAACCCCCCCCCTACAGCAAACACCAACACCCACATTAAACCCCCTACAGCAAACACCAACACCCACATTAAACCCCCCTACAGCAAACACCAACACACACATTAAACCCCCTACAGCAAACACCAACACCCACATTAAACCCCCCCCTACAACAAACACCAACACCCACATTAAACCCCCTACAGCAAACACCAACACCCACATTAAACCCCCCCCTACAACAAACACCAACACCCACATTAAACCCCCTACAGCAAACACCAACACCCACATTAAACCCCCTACAGCAAACACCAACACCCACATTAAACCCCCGACAACAAACACCAACCCCCACATTAAACCCCCCCTGCAGCAAACACCAACACCCACATTGAACCACCTACAGCAAACACCAACACCCACATTAAACCCCCCCTACAGCAAACACCAACACCCACATTAAACCCCCCTACAGCAAACACCAACACCCACATTAAACCCCCTTACAGCAAACACCAACACCCACATTAAATCCCCTACAGCAAACACCAACACCCACATTAAACCCCCCCCTACAGCAAACACCAACACCCACATTAAACCCCCCCTACAGCAAACACCAACACCCACATTAAACCCCCCCTACAGCAAACACCAACACCCACATTAAACCCCCTACAACAAACACCAACACCCACATTAAACCCCCTACAGCAAACACCAACACCCACATTAAACCCCCCCCTACAACAAACACCAACACCCACATTAAACCCCCTACAGCAAACACCAACACCCACATTAAACCCCCGACAACAAACACCAACCCCCACATTAAACCCCCCCTGCAGCAAACACCAACACCCACATTGAACCACCTACAGCAAACACCAACACCCACATTAAACCCCCCCTACAGCAAACACCAACACCCACATTAAACCCCCCTACAGCAAACACCAACACCCACATTAAACCCCCTTACAGCAAACACCAACACCCACATTAAATCCCCTACAGCAAACACCAACACCCACATTAAACCCCCCTACAGCAAACACCAACACCCACATTAAACCCCCCCTACAGCAAACACCAACACCCACATTAAACCCCCTACAACAAACACCAACACCCACATTAAACCCCCTACAGCAAACACCAACACCCACATTAAACCCCCTACAACAAACACCAACACCCACATTAAACCCCCCCTACAGCAAACACCAACACCCACATTAAACCCCCTACAACAAACACCAACACCCACATTAAACCCCCTACAACAAACACCACGCCCACATTAAACCCCCTCTACAGCAAACACCAACACCCACATTAAACCCCCCCTACAGCAAACACCAACACCCACATTAAACCCCCCCTACAGCAAACACCAACACCCACATTAAACCCCCCCTACAGCAAACACCAACACCCACATTAAACCCCCCCTACAGCAAACACCAACACCCACATTAAACCCCCCTACAGCAAACACCAACACCCACATTAACCCCCCTACACCAAACACCAACACCCACATTAAACCCCCCCCCTACAGCAAACACCAACACCCACATTAAACCCCCCCTACAGCAAACACCAACACCCACATTAAACCCCCTCTACATCAAACACCAACACCCACATTAAACCCCCTACAACAAACACCAACACCCCACATTAAACCCCCCTACAGCAAACACCAACACCCACATTAAACCCCCCTACAGCAAACACCAACACCCACATTAAACCCCCCCTACAGCAAACACCAACACCCCCATTAAACCCCCCCTACAGCAAACACCAACACCCACATTAAACCCAACTACACCAAACACCAACACCCACATTAAACCCCCTACAACAAACACCAACACCCACATTAAACCCCCCTACAGCAAACACCAACACCCACATTAAACCCCCCCTACAGCAAACACCAACACCCCCATTAAACCCCCCCTACAGCAAACACCAACACCCACATTAAACCCCCCCTACAGCAAACACCAACACCCACATTAAACCCCCTCTACATCAAACACCAACACCCACATTAAACCCCCTACAACAAACACCAACACCCACATTAAACCCCCCTACAGCAAACACCAACACCCACATTAAACCCCCCTACAGCAAACACCAACACCCACATTAAACCCCCCCTACAGCAAACACCAACACCCCCATTAAACCCCCCCTACAGCAAACACCAACACCCACATTAAACCCAACTACACCAAACACCAACACCCACATTAAACCCCCTACAACAAACACCAACACCCACATTAAACCCCCCTACAGCAAACACCAACACCCACATTAAACCCCCCCTACAGCAAACACCAACACCCCCATTAAACCCCCCCTACAGCAAACACCAACACCCACATTAAACCCAACTACACCAAACACCAACACCCACATTAAACCCCCTACAGCAAACACCAACACCCACATTAAACCCCCTACAGCAAACACCAACACCCACATTAAACCCCCGACAACAAACACCAACCCCCACATTAAACCCCCCCTGCAGCAAACACCAACACCCACATTGAACCACCTACAGCAAACACCAACACCCACATTAAACCCCCCCTACAGCAAACACCAACACCCACATTAAACCCCCCTACAGCAAACACCAACACCCACATTAAACCCCCTTACAGCAAACACCAACACCCACATTAAATCCCCTACAGCAAACACCAACACCCACATTAAACCCCCCTACAGCAAACACCAACACCCACATTAAACCCCCCCTACAGCAAACACCAACACCCACATTAAACCCCCTACAACAAACACCAACACCCACATTAAACCCCCTACAGCAAACACCAACACCCACATTAAACCCCCCCCTACAACAAACACCAACACCCACATTAAACCCCCTACAGCAAACACCAACACCCACATTAAACCACCTACAGCAAACACCAACACCCACATTAAACCCCCGACAACAAACACCAACCCCCACATTAAACCCCCCCTGCAGCAAACACCAACACCCACATTGAACCACCTACAGCAAACACCAACACCCACATTAAACCCCCCCTACAGCAAACACCAACACCCACATTAAACCCCCCTACAGCAAACACCAACACCCACATTAAACCCCCTTACAGCAAACACCAACACCCACATTAAACCCCCTACAACAAACACCAACACCCACATTAAACCCCCCCTACAGCAAACACCAACACCCACATTAAACCCCCTACAACAAACACCAACACCCACATTAAACCCCCTACAACAAACACCACGCCCACATTAAACCCCCTCTACAGCAAACACCAACACCCACATTAAACCCCCCCCTACAGCAAACACCAACACCCACATTAAACCCCCCCTACAGCAAACACCAACACCCACATTAAACCCCCCCTACAGCAAACACCAACACCCACATTAAACCCCCCCTACAGCAAACACCAACACCCACATTAAACCCCCCTACAGCAAACACCAACACCCACATTAACCCCCCTACACCAAACACCAACACCCACATTAAACCCCCCACAGCAAACACCAACACCCACATTAAACCCCCCCTACAGCAAACACCAACACCCACATTAAACCCCCTCTACATCAAACACCAACACCCACATTAAACCCCCTACAACAAACACCAACACCCACATTAAACCCCCCTACAGCAAACACCAACACCCACATTAAACCCCCCTACAGCAAACACCAACACCCACATTAAACCCCCCCTACAGCAAACACCAACACCCCCATTAAACCCCCCCTACAGCAAACACCAACACCCACATTAAACCCAACTACACCAAACACCAACACCCACATTAAACCCCCTACAACAAACACCAACACCCACATTAAACCCCCCTACAGCAAACACCAACACCCACATTAAACCCCCCTACAGCAAACACCAACACCCACATTAAACCCCCCCTACAGCAAACACCAACACCCCCATTAAACCCCCCCTACAGCAAACACCAACACCCACATTAAACCCAACTACACCAAACACCACCACCCACATTAAACCCCCCCTACAACAAACACCAACACCCCCATTAAACCCCCCCTACAGCAAACACCAACACCCACATTAACCCCCCTACACCAAACACCAACACCCACATTAAACCCCCCTACAGCAAACACCATCACCCACATTAAACCGCCCCTACAGCAAACACCAACACCCACATTAAACCCCCCTACAGCAAACACCAACACCCACATTAAACCCCCTACAGCAAACACCAACACCCACATTAAACCCCCCCTACACCAAACACCAACACCCACATTAAACCCCCTACAGCAAACACCAACACCCACATTAAACCCCCTACAGCAAACACCAACACCCACATTAAACCCCCCTACCGCAAACACCAACACCCACATTAAACCCCCCCTACAGCAAACACCAACACCCACATTAAACCCCCCCTACAGCAAATACCAACACCCACATTAAACCCCCCCGACAGCAAACACCAACACCCACATTAAACCCCCTACAGCAAACACCAACACCCACATTAAACCCCCCCTACAGCAAACACCAACACCCACATTAAACCCCCCCTACAGCAAACACGAACACCCACATTAAACCCCCCCTACAGCAAACACCATCACACACATTAAACCCCCTACAGCAAACACCAACACCCACATTAAACCCCCCCCCTACACCAAACACCAACACCCACATTAAACCCCCTACAGCAAACACCAACACCCACATTAAACCCCCCCTACAGCAAACACCAACACCCACATTAAACCCCCCTACAACAAACACCAACACCCACATTAAACCCCCCTACAGCAAACACCAACACACACATTAAACCCCCTACAGCAAACACCAACACCCACATTAAACCCCCCCTACAGCAAACACCAACACCCACATTAAACCCCCTACAGCAAACACCAACACCCACATTAAACCCCCCCCTACACCAAACACCAACACCCACATTAAACCCCCTACAGCAAACACCAACACCCACATTAAACCCCCCCTACAGAAAACACCAGCACCCACATTAAACCCCCCCTACAACAAACACCAACACCCACATTAAACCCCCTACAGCAAACACCAACACCCACATTAAACCCCCCCTACAGCAAACACCAACACCCACATTAAACCCCCCCTACAGCAAACACCAACACCCACATTAAACCCCCCCTACAGCAAACACCAACACCTACATTAAACCCCCTACAGCAAACACCAACACCCACATTAAACCCCCCCTACAGCAAACACCATCACCCACATTAAACCCCCCACAACAAACACCAACACCCACATTAAACCCCCCCTACAACAAACACCAACACCCACATTAAACCCCCTACAGCAAACACCAACACCCACATTAAACCCCCCCTACAGCAAACACCAACACCCACATTAAACCCCCCCTACAACAAACACCAACACCCACATTAAACCCCCCCTACAGCAAACACCAACACCCACATTAAACCCCCCCTACAACAAACACCAACACCCACATTAAACCCCCTACAGCAAACACCAACACCCACATTAAACTCCCCCTACAGCAAACACCAACACCCACATTAAACCCCCCCTACAACAAACACCAACACCCACATTAAACCCCCTACAGCAAACACCAACACCCACATTAAACCCCCCCTACAACAAACACCAACACCCACATTAAACCCCCCCTACAGCAAACACCAACACCCACATTAAACCCCCCCTACAGCAAACACCAACCCCCACATTAAACCCCCCTACAGCAAACACCAACACCCACATTAAACCCCCCCTACAGCAAACACCAACACCCACATTAAACCCCCCCTACAGCAAACACCAACACCCACATTAAACCCCCCCTACAGCAAACAGCAACACCCACATTAAACCCCCTACAGCAAACACCAACACCCACATTAAACCCCCCCTACAGCAAACACCATCACCCACATTAAACCCCCCACAACAAACACCAACACCCACATTAAACCCCTCCTACAGCAAACACCAACACCCACATTAAACCCCCCCTACAACAAACACCAACACCCACATTAAACCCCCTACAGCAAACACCAACGCCCACATTAAACCCCCCCTACAGCAAACACCAACACCCACATTAAACCCCCCCTACAACAAACACCAACACCCACATTAAACCCCCCCTACAGCAAACACCAACACCCACATTAAACCCCCCCTACAACAAACACCAACACCCACATTAAACCCCCCCTACAACAAACACCAACACCCACATTAAACCCCCTACAGCAAACACCAACACCCTCATTAAACCCCCCCTACAGCAAACACCAACACCCACATTAAACCCCCCCTACAACAAACACCAACACCCACATTAAACCCCCTACAGCAAACACCAACACCCACATTAAACCCCCACTACAACAAACACCAACACCCACATTAAACCCCCCCTACAGCAAACACCAACCCCCACATTAAACCCCCCTACAGCAAACACCAACACCCACATTAAACCCCCCCCCACAACAAACACCAACACCCACATTAAACCCCCCCTACAACAAACACCAACACCCACATTAAACCCCCCCTACAGCAAACACCAACACCCACATTAAACCCCCCCTACAGCAAACACCAACACCCACATTAAACCCCAATACACCAAACACCAACACCCACATTAAACCCCCCTCTACAGCAAACACCAACACCCACATTAACCCCCCTACACCAAACACCAACACCCACATTAAACCCCCCCCTACAGCAAACACCAACACCCACATTAAACCCCCTACAGCAAACACCAACACCCACATTAAACCCCCCCTACAGCAAACACCAACACCCACATTAAACCCCAATACACCAAACACCAACACCCACATTAAACCCCCCCCTACAGCAAACACCAACACCCACATTAAACCACCCCACAGCAAACACCAACACCCACATTAAACCCCCCCTACAGCAAACACCAACACCCACATTAAACCCCCCCCTACAGCAAACACCAACACCCACATTAAACCCCCCTACAGCAAACACCAACACCCACATTAAACCCCCCCTACAACAAACACCAACACCCACATTAAACCCCCCACAACAAACACCAACACCCACATTAAACCCCCCCTACAGCAAACACCAACACCCACATTAAACCCCCCCTACAGCAAACACCAACACCCACATTAAACCCCCCCCTACAACAAACACCAACACCCACATTAAACCCCCTACAGCAAACACCAACACCCACATTAAACCCCCCATACAGCAAACACCAACACCCACATGAAACCCCCCCTACAGCAAACACCAACACCCACATTAAACCCCCGACAGCAAACACCAACACCCACATTAAACCCCCCTACAGCAAACACCAACACCCACATTAAACCCCCCTACAGGAAACACCAACACCCACATTAAACCCCCCCTACAGCAAACACCAACACCCACATTAAACCCCCCCTACAGCAAACACCAACACCCACATTAAACCACCTACAGCAAACACCAACACCCACATTAAACCCCCTACACCAAACACCAACACCCACATTAAACTCCCCCTACAGCAAACACCAACACCCACATTAAACCCCCCCTACAGCAAACACCAACACCCACATTAAACCCCCTACAGCAAACACCAACACCCACATTAAACCCCCCCTACAGCAAACAACAACACCCACATTAAACCCCCCCACAGCAAACACCAACACCCACATTAAACCCCCTACAGCAAACACCAACACCCACATTAAACCCCCCTACAGCAAACACCAACACCCACTTTAAACCCCCCCTACAACAAACACCAACACACACATTAAACCCCCTACATCAAACACCAACACCCACATTAAACCCCCCTACAGCAAACGCCAACACCCACATTAAACCCCCTACAGCAAACAACAACACCCACATTAAACCCCTCTACAGCAAACACCACACCCACATTAAACCCCTCTACAGCAAACACCACACCCACATTAAACCCCCTACAGCAAACACCAACACCCACATTAAACCCCCCCCTACAACAAACACCAACACCCACATTAAACCCCAATACAGCAAACACCAATACCCACATTAAACCCCCCCTACAGCAAACACCAACACCCACATTAAACCCCCTACAGCAAACACCAACACCCACATTAAACCCCCCTACAGCAAACACCAACACCCACATTAAACCCCAATACACCAAACACCAACACCCACATTAAACCCCCCCTACAGCAAACACCATCACCCACATTAAACCCCCTACAGCAAACACCAACACCCACATTAAACCCCCCCTACAGCAAACACCAACACCCACATTAAACCCCCCTACAGCAAACACCAACACCCACATTAAACCCCCCTACAGCAAACACCATCACCCACATTAAACCTCCCCTACAGCAAACACCAACACCCACATTAAACCCCCCTACAGCAAACACCAACACCCACATTAAACCCCCCCCTACAGCAAACACCAACACCCACATTAAACCCCCTACAGCAAACACCAACACCCACATTAAACCCCCCCTACACCAAACACCAACACCCACATTAAACCCCCCCTACAGCAAACACCAACACCCACATTTAACCCCCCCTACAGCAAACACCAACACCCACATTAAACCCCCTACATTAAACACCATCACCCACATTAAACCCCCCCTACAGCAAACACCAACACCCACATTAAACCCCCTACAGCAAACACCAACACCCACATTAAACCCCCTACAGCAAACACCATCACCCACATTAAACCCCCTACAGCAAACACCAACACCCACATAAAACCCCCCCCTACAGCAAACACCAACACCCACATTAAACCCCCCCTACAGCAAACACCAACACAGACATTAAACCCCCCCTACAGCAAACACCAACACCCACATTAAACACCCCCTACAGCAAACACCAACACCCACATTAAACCCCCCCTACAGCAAACACCAACACCCACATTAAACCCCCCCCTACAGCAAACACCAACACCCACATTAAACCCCCTACAGCAAACACCAACACCCACATTAAACCCCCCCTACAGCAAACACCAACACCCACATTAAACCCCCTACACCAAACACCAACACCCACATTAAACCCCCTACAGCAAACACCCAACACACACATTAAACCCCCCCTACAGCATACACCAACACCCACATTAAACCCCCTACACCAAACACCAACACCCACATTAAACCCCCTACAGCAAACACCAACACCCACATTAAACCCCCCCTACACCAAACACCAACACCCACATTAAACCCCCCCTACAGCAAACACCAACACACACATTAAACCCCCCCTACAGCAAACACCAACACCCACATTAAACCCCCCCCTACAGCAAACACCAACATCCACATTAAACCCCCCCCTACAGCAAACACCAACACCCACATTAAACCCCCCCTACAGCAAACACCAACACCCACATTAAACCCACTACAGCAAACACCAACACACACATTAAACCCCCCCTACAGCATACACCAACACCCACATTAAACCCCCCTACAGCAAACACCAACACACACATTAAACCCCCCCTACAGCATACACCAACACCCACATTCAACCCCCCTACAGCAAACACCAACACCCACATTAAACCCCCCTACAGCAAACACCAACACACACATTAAACCCCCCCTACAGCAAACACCAACACCCACATTAAATCCCCCCTACAGCAAACACCAACACCCACATTAAACCCCCCCACAGCAAACACCAACACCCACATTAAACCCCCTACAGCAAACACCAACACCCACATTAAACCCCGCCTACACCAAACACCAACACCCACATTGAACCCCCCCTACACCAAACACCAACACCCACATTAAACCCCCTACAGCAAACACCAACACCCACATTAAACCCCCCCTACAGCAAACACCAACACCCACATTAAACCCCCCCCACAACAAACACCCACACCCACATTAAACCCCCTACAGTAAACACCAACACCCACATTAAACCCCCCCCACAACAAACACCAACACCCACATTAAACCCCCCCCACAACAAACACCAACACCCACATTAAACCCCCCCCACAACAAACACCAGCACCCACATTAAACCCCCCCCTACAGCAAACACCAACACCCACATTAAACCCCCTACAGCAAACACCAACACCCACATTAAACCCCCCTACAGCAAACACCAACACCCACATTAAACCCCCCCTACACCAAACACCAACACCCACATTAAACCCCCTACAGCATACACCAACACCCACATTAAACCCCCCCTACACCAAACACCAACACCCACATTAAACCCCCTACAGTAAACACCAACACCCACATTAAACCCCCCCCACAACAAACACCAACACCCACATTAAACCCCCCCCACAACAAACACCAACACCCACATTAAACCCCCCCTACAGCAAACACCAACACCCACATTAAACCCCCCCTACAGCAAACACCATCACCCACATTAAACCCCCCCCTACAGCAAACACCAACACCCACATTAAACCCCCCTACAGCAAACACAACACCCACATTAAACCCCCCCCTACAGCAAACACAACACCCACATTAAACCCCCCCCTACAGCAAACACAACACCCACATTAAACCCCCCCTACAGCAAACACAACACCCACATTAAACCCCCCCTCTACAGCAAACACCAACACCCACATTAAACCCCCCCTACAGCAAACACCAACACCCACATTAAACCCCCCCTACAGCAAACACCAACACCCACATTAAACCCCCTACAGCAAACACCAACACCCACATTAAACCCCCCCTACAGCAAACACCAACACCCACATTAAACCCCCCTACAGCAAACACCAACACCCACATTAACCCCCCCTACAGCAAACACCAACACCCACATTAAACCCCCCCCTACAGCACACACCAACACCCACATTAAACCCCCTACAGCAAACACCAACACCCACATTAAACCCCCTACAGCAAACACCAACACCCACATTAAACCCCCCCTACAGCAAACACCAACACCCACATTAAACCCCCCCTACAGCAAACACCAACACCCACATTAAACCCCTATACCAAACACCAACACCCACATTAAACCCCCCTACAGCAAACACCAACACCCACATTAAACCCCCCCTACAGCAAACACCAACACCCACATTAAACCCCCTACACCAAACACCAACACCCACATTAAACCCCCCCTACAGCAAACACCAACACCCACATTAAACCCCCTCCAGCAAACACCAACACCCACATTAAACCCCCTACAGCAAACACCAACACCCACATTAAACCCCCCCTACAGCAAACACCAACACCCACATTAAACCCCCTACAGCAAACACCAACACCCACATTAAACCCCCTACACCAAACACCAACACCCACATTAAACCCCCCTACAGCAAACACCAACACCCACATTAAACCCCCTACAAGAAACACCAACACCCACATTAAACCCCCCCTACAGCAAACACCAACACCCACATTAAACCCCCCCTACAGCAAACACCAACACCCACATTAAACCCCCCTACAGCAAACACCAACACCCACATTAAACCCCCTACAACAAACACCAACACCCACATTAAACCCCCCTACAGCAAACACCAACACCCACATTAAACCCCCTACAGCAAACACCAACACCCACATTAAACCCCCCCTACAGCAAACACCAACACCCACATTAAACCCCCTACAGCAAACACCAACACCCACATTAAACCCCTTACAGCAAACACCAACACACACATTAAACCCCCTACAGCAAACACCAACACCCACATTAAACCCCCCCTACAACAAACACCAACACCCACATTAAACCCCCCCTACACCAAACACCAACACCCACATTAAACCCCCTACAACAAACACCAACACCCACATTAAACCCCCCTACAGCAAACACCAACACCCACATTAAACCCCCCCTCCAACAAACACCAACACCCACATTAAACCCCCTACACCAAACACCAACACCCACATTAAACCCCCTACAACAAACACCAACACCCACATTAAACCCCCTACACCAAACACCAACACCCACATTAAACCCCCTACACCAAACACCAACACCCACATTAAACCCCCCTACAGCAAACACCAACACCCACATTAAACCCCCCACTACAGCAAACACCAACACCCACATTAAACCCCCTACAGCAAACACCAACACCCACATTAAACCCCCCTACAGCAAACACCAACACACACATTAAACCCCCTACAGCAAACACCAACACCCACATTAAACCCCCCCCTACAACAAACACCAACACCCACATTAAACCCCCCCTACAGCAAACACCAACACCCACATTAAACCCCCTACACCAAACACCAACACCCACATTAAACCCCCTACAACAAACACCAACACCCACATTAAACCCCCTACACCAAACACCAACACCCACATTAAACCCCCTACACCAAACACCAACACCCACATTAAACCCACCCCTACAGCAAACACCAACACCCACATTAAACCCCCTACAGCAAACACCAACACCCACATTAAACCCCCCTACAGCAAACACCAACACACACATTAAACCCCCTACAGCAAACACCAACACCCACATTAAACCCCCCCCTACAACAAACACCAACACCCACATTAAACCCCCTACAGCAAACACCAACACCCACATTAAACCCCCCCCTACAACAAACACCAACACCCACATTAAACCCCCTACAGCAAATACCAACACCCACATTAAACCCCCTACAGCAAACACCAACACCCACATTAAACCCCCAACAACAAACACCAACACCCACATTAAACCCCCCCTACAGCAAACACCAATACCCACATTGAACCACCTACAGCAAACACCAACACCCACATTAAACCCCCCCTACAGCAAACACCAACACCCACATTAAACCCCCCTACAGCAAACACCAACACCCACATTAAACCCCCTTACAGCAAACACCAACACCCACATTAAATCCCCTACAGCAAACACCAACACCCACATTAAACCCCCCTACAGCAAACACGAACACCCACATTAAACCCCCCCCTACAGCAAACACCAACACCCACATTAAACCCCCTACAACAAACACCAACACCCACATTAAACCCCCTACAGCAAACACCAACACCCACATTAAACCCCCTACAACAAACACCAACACCCACATTAAACCCCCCCTACAGCAAACACCAACACCCACATTAAACCCCGTACAACAAACACCAACACCCACATTAAACCCCCTACAACAAACACCACACCCACATTAAACCCCCTCTACAGCAATCACCAACACCCACATTAAACCCCCCCTACAGCAAACACCAACACCCACATTAAACCCCCCCTACAGCAAACACCAACACCCACATTAAACCCCCCCTACAGCAAACACCAACACCCACATTAAACCCCCCCTACAGCAAACACCAACACCCACATTAAACCCCCCTACAGCAAACACCAACACCCACATTAACCCCCCTACACCAAACACCAACACCCACATTAAACCCCCCACAGCAAACACCAACACCCACATTAAACCCCCCCTACAGCAAACACCAACACCCACATTAAACCCCCTACAACAAACACCAACACCCACATTAAACCCCCCCTACACCAAACACCAACACCCACATTAAACCCCCTACAACAAACACCAACACCCACATTAAACCCCCCTACAGCAAACACCAACACCCACATTAAACCCCCCCTCCAACCAACACCAACACCCACATTAAACCCCCTACACCAAACACCAACACCCACATTAAACCCCCTACAACAAACACCAACACCCACATTAAACCCCCTACACCAAACACCAACACCCACATTAAACCCCCTACACCAAACACCAACACCCACATTAAACCCCCCTACAGCAAACACCAACACCCACATTAAACCCCCCACTACAGCAAACACCAACACCCACATTAAACCCCCTACAGCAAACACCAACACCCACATTAAACCCCCTACAACAAACACCAACACCCACATTAAACCCCCCTACAGCAAACACCAACACACACATTAAACCCCCTACAGCAAACACCAACACCCACATTAAACCCCCCCCTACAACAAACACCAACACCCACATTAAACCCCCCCTACAGCAAACACCAACACCCACATTAAACCCCCTACACCAAACACCAACACCCACATTAAACCCCCTACAACAAACACCAACACCCACATTAAACCCCCTACACCAAACACCAACACCCACATTAAACCCCCTACACCAAACACCAACACCCACATTAAACCCCCTACAACAAACACCAACACCCACATTAAACCCCCTACACCAAACACCAACACCCACATTAAACCCCCCCCTACAGCAAACACCAACACCCACATTAAACCCCCTACAGCAAACACCAACACACACATTAAACCCCGTACAGCAAACACCAACACCCACATTAAACCCCCCCCTACAACAAACACCAACACCCACATTAAACCCCCCCTACAGCAAACACCAACACCCACATTAAACCCCCTACACCAAACACCAACACCCACATTAAACCCCCTACAACAAACACCAACACCCACATTAAACCCCCTACACCAAACACCAACACCCACATTAAACCCCCTACACCAAACACCAACACCCACATTAAACCCCCTACAACAAACACCAACACCCACATTAAACCCCCTACACCAAACACCAACACCCACATTAAACCCCCCCCTACAGCAAACACCAACACCCACATTAAACCCCCTACAGCAAACACCAACACCCACATTAAACCCCCCTACAGCAAACACCAACACACACATTAAACCCTCTACAGCAAACACCAACACCCACATTAAACCCCCCCCTACAACAAACACCAACACCCACATTAAACCCCCTACAGCAAATACCAACACCCACATTAAACCCCCTACAGCAAACACCAACACCCACATTAAACCCCCGACAACAAACACCAACACCCACATTAAACCCCCCCTACAGCAAACACCAACACCCACATTGAACCACCTACAGCAAACACCAACACCCACATTAAACCCCCCCTACAGCAAACACCAACACCCACATTAAACCCCCCTACAGCAAACACCAACACCCACATTAAACCCCCTTACAGCAAACACCAACACCCACATTAAATCCCCTACAGCAAACACCAACACCCACATTAAACCCCCCTACAGCAAACACCAACACCCACATTAAACCCCCCCTACAGCAAACACCAACACCCACATTAAACCCCCTACAACAAACACCAACACCCACATTAAACCCCCTACAGCAAACACCAACACCCACATTAAACCCCCTACAACAAACACCAACACCCACATTAAACCCCCCCTACAGCAAACACCAACACCCACATTAAACCCCCTACAACAAACACCAACACCCACATTAAACCCCCTACAACAAACACCACACCCACATTAAACCCCCTCTACAGCAAACACCAACACCCACATTAAACCCCCCTACAGCAAACACCAACACCCACATTAAACCCCCCTACAGCAAACACCAACACCCACATTAAACCCCCCTACAGCAAACACCAACACCCACATTAAACCCCCCCTACAGCAAACACCAACACCCCCATTAAACCCCCCCTACAGCAAACACCAACACCCACATTAAACCCAACTACACCAAACACCAACACCCACATTAAACCCCCCCTACAACAAACACCAACACCCACATTAAACCCCCCCTACAGCAAACACCAACACCCACATTAACCCCCCTACACCAAACACCAACACCCACATTAAACCCCCCTACAGCAAACACCATCACCCACATTAAACCCCCCCTACAGCAAACACCAACACCCACATTAAACCCCCCCTACAGCAAACACCAACACCCACATTAAACCCCCTACACCAAACACCAACACCCACATTAAACCCCCCTACAGCAAACACCAACACCCACATTAAACCCCCTACAGCAAACACCAACACCCACATTAAACCCCCTACAGCAAACACCAACACCCACATTAAACCCCCCCTACACCAAACACCAACACCCACATTAAACCCCCTACAGCAAACACCAACACCCACATTAAACCCCCTACAGCAAACACCAACACCCACATTAAACCCCCCTACAGCAAACACCAACACCCACATTAAACCCCCCCTACAGCAAACACCAACACCCACATTAAACCCCCTACAGCAAACACCAACACCCACATTAAACCCCCCCTACAGCAAACACCAACACCCACATTAAACCCCCCCTACAGCAAACACCATCACACACATTAAACCCCCTACAGCAAACACCAACACCCACATTAAACCCCCCCCTACACCAAACACCAACACTCACATTAAACCCCCTACAGCAAACACCAACACCCACATTAAACCCCCCATACAGCAAACACCAACACCCACATTAAACCTCCCCTACAGCAAACACCAACACCCACATTAAACCCCCCTACAACAAACACCAACACCCACATTAAACCCCCCTACAGCAAACACCAACACCCACATTAAACCCCCTACAGCAAACACCAACACCCACATTAAACCCCCCCTACAGCAAACACCAACACCCACATTAAACCCCCTACAGTAAACACCAACACCCACATTAAACCCCCCCCTCAACAAACACCAACACCCACATTAAACCCCCCCCCCACAACAAACACCAACACCCACATTAAACCCCCCCTACAGCAAACACCAACACCCACATTAAACCCCCCCTACAGCAAACACCATCACCCACATTAAACCCCCCCCTACAGCAAACACCAACACCCACATTAAACCCCCTACAGCAAACACCAACACCCACATTAAACCCCCTACAGCAAACACCAACACCCACATTAAACCCCCCTACAGCAAACACCAACACCCACATTAAACCCCCCCTACAGCAAACACCAACACCCACATTAAACCCCCCCTACAGCAAACACCAACACCCACATTAAACCCCCCCTACAGCAAACACCATCACACACATTAAACCCCCTACAGCAAACACCAACACCCACATTAAACCCCCCCCTACAGCAAACACCAACACCCACATTAAACCTCCCTACAGCAAACACCAACACCCACATTAAACCCCCCCCTACAGCAAACACCAACACCCACATTAAACCCCCCTACAGCAAACACCAACACCCACATTAAACCCCCCCCTACAGCAAACACCAACACCCACATTAAACCCCCCTACAGCAAACACCAACACCCACATTAAACCCCCCCCTACAGCAAACACCAACACCCACATTAAACCCCCCCCTACAGCAAACACCAACACCCACATTAAACCCCCCTACAGCAAACACCATCACACACATTAAACCCCCCCCTACAGCAAACACCAACACCCACATTAAACCCCCCCCTACAGCAAACACCAACACCCACATTAAACCCCCCTACAGCAAACACCAACACCCACATTAAACCCCCCCCTACACCAAACACCAACACCCACATTAAACCCCCTACAGCAAACACCAACACCCCATTAAATCCCCGACAGCAAACACCAACCCCCACATTAAACCCCCCCCACAACAAACACCAACACCCACATTAAACCCCCTACAGCAAACACCAACACCCACATTAAACCCCCCCTACAGCAAACACCAACACCCACATTAAAACCCACTGCCGTTATTGAGCAAAGTGTAATACAATTTTGCATGTACAATATCACCCCGTTTTGTGTGCGTGTGGGTGATTTTGTGTCTATTTGGCAGTGTTCTTTGTGTGTGTGTGAGAATGTGTGTTTGTGTGTGTGTGTGTGTGTGTGTGTGTCTGTGTGTGTGTGTGTGTGTGTGTATGTGTGTGTGTGAGTTTGTGTGCGTGTGTGTGTGCGCGTGTGTGCGTGTGTATGTATGTGTGTGTGTATGTATGTGTGTGTGTTTGTGTATGTGTGTGTGTGTGTGTGTGTGTGTCTGTGTTAGTTGTGTAGAGTCCCCCTTCGCTCAAAACCTGCATGAATCTGTGTAAGACTCTGTAAATCCATTTTTTAGATTCGAATCAATCTGACTGTCGTGGCAGAGACAGCCACACACAGGGAAGCTCACACCTTCAATACAATATCTGGCCGACATGACACTCATTGTTAATGTTCACTTGAGAATGTAACTTTTAAAAGAGTTTTGCGATTTACATGTAAAAGAACTTAAACTAACATGGTCAGTCTAAAAAATGAGACGTTAGAAATAATCCAGGTCTTTTTTCAACATATAATTTCAGTTACATCACACCTTTGCTATAAATTCCGTGTCTTACAATCTTATTCTCCACAACCACCTGATGAAGGAGCAGCGCTCCGAAAGCTAGTGCTTCCAATTAAACCTGCTGCACTATATTAGACTCGATTCCCTCCAGTGTGGAAAAAGACCCTTCGACCCAACAAATCCACACTGACCCTCCGAACTGCAACCCACCCAGACCTGTTCCCCTACCCCTAACACTTCGGGCAATTTAGCGTGGCCAATTCACCTGACCTGCAGATCTTTGGACTGTGGGAGGAAACCGGAGCACCCGGAGGAAACCCACACAGACACGGTGTGGTCGGTGGGGGGGGTGGGGAGGGGTTGGGGGGGGGGGGGGGGGGAGAGGGTAGAACGTGCAAACTCCACACAGACAGTCGCCCGAGGCGAGACTTGAGTCCCTGGCGCTGTGAGGCAGCTGTGCCAACCACTGAGCCACTGTGCCGCCCACCACCTGGGGTTGCCTGATTGTAACACCCGGCGTCTCCAAATCTCGTCTGGAACTGAGCGTTTCAGACTGTTGTTAAAGACTGCGTTTCATTCTCGGCATTCCAAACCTGAAAGGGAAATTGGAATGTGAACCTGGGCTCTCGCAAACCGAGCGTGGCGTGTTATTGAGCTGCGCTGCCTTTCTCGAGTCAGGAAGGACTCGTTGCCTGAGAACGTTTCAAATCAAGACAGTCCGACCTCTCTCGAGATGCTGTGTGTTGACAATCTGCAGGTGCAACAGAGAGAGAGAGAGAGAAGGGAAAAGGCAGATCATGTGGTGACAGCATCTAGAATAAAGAACACAGAAAGTTTACATCCCGGGAACAGACCCTCCGAGCCTGAGCCGATCCAAATCCACTGTCCAAACCTGTCGCCCAATTCCTAAGCATCTGTATCCCTCTGCTCCCCCATCTCCTCATGCATCTGCCCAGATGTGCCTGAAATGAATCTATCTTAACATCATGGCATAGACAGAGGCCTAACACCTTCAACATATTGTCCAGCGAACGCCAATTGTTACAGTTAACCTGAGAATGCAACTTTTAAAAATCGGTTTTGTGATTGAGACATGAAAGGAGTGAAACGATCATGGTATTCCAACAGATGAGAGACACTCAAGGGCTTTTTAAACGCTTGCTATAAATTCTGTGCCTGAGAATTGTATCCAACCTGATGAAGGAGCGTCGCTCCGAGAGCTCGTGTGCTTCCAATTAAACCTGTTGGACTATAACCTGGTGTCGGGTGACTTTTAACCGTGCCTGCCTCTACCACCTCGGCTGGCAACGCGTTCCAGACGCCCACCACCCTCTGTGTGTGAAGTACTTACCGCGTGTATCCCCCTTTAAAACATTTCACCTCTCACCTTGAAAGCGTGACCTCTCGTGACTGAATCCTTCACCCCTGGGGAAAAAGCTCGTCTCTATCCACCCTCTCTATGCCCTTCACGATTTTGTAGACCTCAATCAGGTTCCCCACCCCCCCCCAACCCCCCAATCTCCTTTCTTACTTATGAAAACACTCTTAACCTACTCAACCTCTCGGGAACCTTCCAACTCTGTCTTTCCAAACGGTGGGGGGGGGGGGGAAAAGGAGATAAAACCCAGGAAGGTCTGAAAGGAAGTATTCGGACGCAGTAAGGGATTGAGTTCACCTGAATCATACTGGTGGACGGTGTCGCTGTTACATCCCATCATCACAAAGACCCTCTGAGACACAGAGACCTTCATTCTGTCATTTCTCTGACCTTTGGCTTGGAACTGAGTCGAAAGTGAACTTTGACCTCTGATGGCGAAGGGCAAGGGGTAGGGGGGGGCTGCATGCAAACAATTGGACATTAGTTGCAGGTTTGGTCGCTGCTCCTGGAACACAGACAGAGGGTGGTGGTGGAGGGTTGTTTTTCAGACTGGAGGCCTGTGACCAGCGGAGTGCCACAAGGATCGGTGCTGGGCCCTCTACTTTTTGTCATTTATATAAATGATTTGGATGTGAGCATAAGAGGTACGGTTAGTAAGTTTGCAGATGACCCCAAAATTGGAGGGTGTAGTGGACAGCGAAGAGGGTTACCTCAGATTACAACAGGATCTGGACCAGATGGGCCAATGGGCTGAGAAGTGGCAGATGGAGTTTAATTCAGATAAATGCGAGGAAAGCAAATCTTAGCAGGACTTATACACTTAATGGGAAGGTCCTGGGGAGTGTTGCTGAACAAAGAGACCTTGGAGTGCAGGTTCATAGCTCCTTGAAAGTGTAGTAGATAGGATAGTGAAGAAGGCATTTGGTATGCTTTCCTTTATTGGTCAGAGTATTGAGTACAGGAGTTGAGAGGTCATGTTGCGGCTGTACAGGACATTGGTTAGGCCACTGTTGGAATATTGCGTGCAATTCTGGTCTCCTTCCTATCGGGAAAGATGTTGTGAAACTTGAAAGGGTTCGGAAAAGATTTACAAGGATGTTGCCAGGGTTGGAGGGTCTGAGCTACAGGGAGAGGCTGAACAGGCTGGGGCTGGTTTCCCTGGAGCGGCCACCCTGTACATCTCTATGACTCTGTGACCGGAGAGTTTGCAACCTGATATCCGTTATTTGGAAAGTCTGGCTAAAAGGAATTGTGTAATTTTTTTTTCAGGGTCGTTCATGGAATCCCTATGGTGCGAAAGAAGGCCATTCAGCCCACCCACCCAGGCACAACCCCCTACCCTCTCGCCGTAACCCTGCATTTCCCGAGGCTAAACTACCTAGTCTGCACATTCATCGAACAGAGAACATTCCGGCGCAGTACAGCCCCTCGATGTTGTGTTGACCTGTGGTACCAATCTGAAGCCCCTCTCTCCTACCCTATTCCATTCTCCTCCATGTGCCTACCCAATGCCCATTTAAATGCCCCTAAAGTTGGTGAGTCTACTCCTGTTACAGACAGTGGGTTCCACGCCCCCCTCCTACTCTCTGAGTAAAGAAACTCCCTCTGCCATCTGTCCTGTATCTATCAACCCCTCAATTTAAAGCTGTGTCCCCTGGTGCTAGCCATCACCACCCGAGGGAAAAGCCTCTCCCTGTCCACCCTATCGAACCCTTTCATCCCCAAATTTACTAACCCATCCTTCCACACCCTCATCCAGGTCATTTATAAAAATGACCAACAGCAGTGGTCCCAGAACAGACCCTGTGGTACCCCACTGGGAACTGAGCTCCAGGACGAACATTTCCCATCAACCACCACCCTCTGTCTTCTTTCAGCTAGCCAATTTCTGATCCCAACCGCTAAATCACCCTCAATCCCATACCTCCGTATTTGGTGCAGTAGCCTACCGTGGGGAACCTTATCGAACACCTTACTGAAATCCATATACACCACATCAACCGCTTTACCCTTATCCACCTGGTTGGTCACCTTCTCAAAGAACTCAATAAGGTTAGTGAGGCACAACCTACCCTTCACAAAACTGTGTTGACTATCCCTAATCAATTTATTCCTTTCTAGATGATTATAAATCCTATCTCTTATAACCTTTCCCAACACTTTACCCACAACCGAAGTAAGGCTCACTGGTCTATAATTGCCAGGGTCGTCTCTACTCCCCTTCTTGAACAAGGGGACAATATTTGCTATCCTCCAGTCTTCTGGCACTATTCCTGTAGACAATGAGGACAAAAAGATCAAAGCCAAAGGCTCTGCAATCTCTCCCTGACTTCCCAGAGAATCCTCGGATAAATCCCATCTGGCCTAGGTGACTTATCTATTTTCACACTTTCCAGAATTGCTAACACCTCCTCCTTGTGAACCTCAATCCCGTCTGGTCTAGTCGCCGGTATCTCAGTATTCTCCTCCACAACATTGTCTTTTTCCAGTGGGAATACTGACAAAAAATATTCATTTCTCATCTCTCCTATCCCCTCGGACTCCACGCACAACTCCCCAATACTGTACCTGATTGGGTTCAATCTGACTCTAGTCATTTTTTTTTATTCCTGATATACCAATAGAAAGCTTTAGGGTTTTCCCTGATCCTATCCGCCTACAACTTCTCATGTTCCCTCCTGGCTCATCTTAGCTCTCTCTTTAGGTCTTTCCTGGCTAACTTGTAACTCTCAAGTGCCCTAACTGATCCTTCATGTCTCATTCTCACATAAGCCTCCTTCTTCCTCTTAACAAGAGATTCAACTCTTTTAGTAAACCATAGCTCCCTCGCTCGACCACTTCCTCCCTGCCTGACCAATACATACTTATCAGGGACACGCAGTAGCTGTTCCTTGAATAAGCTCCACATTTCTATAGCGCCCGTCCCCTGCAGTCTCCTTCCCCATCCTGTACATCATGTGGGAACCAACCACGTCAGGAGGGGGAGCAAAGAACACTGAAAATGTACAGCCCGGGAACAGGCCCTTCGGCCCTCCAAGCCTGAGCCGATCCAAACCCACTGTCCAAACCTGTCGCCCAATTCCCTCACCATCTGTATCCCTCTGCTCCCCACCTCCTCATGCATCTGCCCAGACCCATCTTAAATGAATCTATCGTGCCTGCCTCTACCACCTCTGCTGGCAACGTGTTCCAGACACCCACCACCCTCTGTGTGTGAAGTACTTACCACGTGTATCCCCCTTAAACTTTCCACCTCTCACCTCGAAAGTGTGACCTCTCGTTACTGAATCCTTCACCCTGTGAAAAAGCCTATCTCTATCCACCCTGTCTATACCCTTCATGATCTTGTAGACCTCAATCAGGTCCCCCCTCAATCTCCTTTTTCCTAATGAAAACAATCCTAACCGACTCGACCTCTCTTTATAGCTAGCACCTTCCATCCCAGACAACATCCCTGTAAACCTTCCCTGCACCCTCTCCAAAGTGTCCACATCCTTTTGGGAATGTGGCGCCCAGAACTGTACACAGTATTCTAAACGCGGCCGAACCAATGTCTTGTACAATTTTACCATGACCTGCCAGCTCTTATACTCCATACCCCGTCCGATGAAGGTGAGCATACCATATGCCTTCTTGCCCACTCTACCCACCTGTGCAGCCACCTTCAGGGTACAATGGACCTGAACTCCCAGATCCCTCTGCTCACCACCTTTTCCCGAGGCTCTTGTGTCTGATCCGAAAACACCAATTTGCTCGCCTCTCCCCAATCTGATTGAGACCTCTTCAGAAACTCGAATGAACTGGTCAGAAATGACAACCCCCCAACACCCCACCCCTTTCGAGAATCAGTTCCAAATCGCCTCCTTGGCGATCGATTCCGATACTTCTCCACGTTTGGTGTTTGAACAATTCGGCTTCCAGTTACCCACACTTTTCCTCTCTCCCTCCCTCCCTTGACTGAAATAGGGGCAGATCTCCAACTCTCTGGAGCATCCTCCTCCAGAATCCGATGGGTTTATTTTCCCCGGAAAATTATGTCCCCAGTCTCGGCAGCGACCTCTTTTAGGATTCTGGGAAGCAAGCCGCAGATCAGTGGCCTGGTCTGTCGTTAGCTACATTAGTTTGTCCACCACTCTGACCTTCGTGCTGGTGCTTGCTGTTCATTCGGCCACTACCCCAACACCCCCTTTTTTTTGACACAATATCTTCCACTTCCAGGTGGGAAATGTCAGTTTAACTCCATTACCATTTTCTAAGGGCGCGATATTTACTTTGTGAAACCATTAGATTATTAGATTCCTTACAGAGTGGAAACAGGCCCTTCGGCCCAACTGACCCAACGAAGTGCAACCCACCCAGACTCCTACATTTACCCCTTCACCTAACACTACGGGCTATTTAGCACGGCCAATCCACCCTAACCTGTACATCTTTGGACTGTGGGAGGAAACCGGAGCACCTGGAGGAAACCCACGCAGACACGGGGAGAACGTGCAAACTCCACACAGTCAGTCGCCTGAGGCGGGAATTGAACGCGTTTCCTTTTTAAGCAGCTGACTTCGTAAACCTTTCTATTCCTCGAGACTTTGTTGTCAGGGTCTATTTTCGGTCCTTGTTCTCTTTCTGGTTCTCCTTTCTAGGATTCCACATTTATCCCTGATGAGCGCTGCTGCCTCACGGCACCAGGTACCCAGGTTCGATCCCACCCTCGGGCGAATGTCTGTGTGGAGTTTGCGCATTCTCCCCGTGTCTGCGTGGGTTTCCTCCGGGTGCTCCGGTTTCCTACTGCACTCCAAAGGTGAGCAGGTTAGGGTGGATTGGCCGTGCTAAATTGTCCCCGTAGTGCCCAGGGATGTGCAGGTTAGGGTGGATTGGCCGTGCTAAATTGTCCCCGTAGTGCCCAGGGATGTGCAGGTTAGGATGGATTGACCGTGCTAAATTGTCCCCGTAGTGCCCAGGGATGTGCAGGTTAGGGTGGATTGGTCCGTGCTAAATTGTCCCCGTAGTGCCCAGGGATGTACAGGTTCGGGTGGATGGTCGTGCTAAATTGTCCTGTAGTGCCCAGGGATGTGCAGGTAAGGGTGGATTGGCTGTGCTGAATTCTCCCCATAGTACCCAGGGATGTACAGGTTAGGGTGGATTGGCCGTGCTAAATTGTCCCCGTAGTGCCCAGGGATGTGCAGGTTAGGGTGGATTGGCCGTGCTAAATTGTCCCCGTAGTGCCCAGGGATGTGCAGGTCAGGGTGGAATGGCCGTGTTAAATTGTTCCCATAGTGCCCTGGGATGTGCAGGTTAGGGTGGATTGGCCGTGCTAAATTGTCCCCGTAGTGCCCAGGGGTGTGCAGGTCAGAGTGGATTGGCCATGTTAATTTGCCCCCGTAGTGCCCAGGGATGTACAGGTTAGGGTGGATTGGCCGTGCTAAATTGTCCCGTAGTGCCCAGGGATGTGCAGGTTCGGGTGGATTGGCCGTGCTATATTGTCCCGTAGTGCCCAGGGATGTGCAGGTTAGGGTGGATTGGACGTGCTAAATTGTCCCGTAGTGCCCAGGGATGTGCAGGTTCGGGTGGATTGGCCGTGCTATATTGTCCCCGTAGTACCCAGGGATGTGCAGGTTAGGGTGGATTGGCCATGCTAAATTGTCCCTGTAGTGCCCAGGGATGTACAGGTTAGGGTGGATTGGCCATGCTAAATTGTCCCCGTAGTGCCCAGGGATGTACAGGTTAGGGTGGATTGGCCGTGCTAAATTGACCCCGTAGTGCCCAGGGATGTGCAGGTTAAGGTGGATTGGCCGTGATAAATTGTCCCTGTAGTGCCCAGGGATGTGCAGGTTAGGGTGGATTGACCGTGCTAAATTGTCCCCGTAGTGCCCAGGGATGTGAAGGTTAGGGTGGATTGGCCATGCTAAATTGTCCCTGTAGTGCCCAGGGATGTGCAGGTTCGGGTGGATTGGCCGTGCTAAATTGTCCCCGTAGTGCACAGGGATGTGCAGGTTAGGGTGGATTGGCCGTGCTAAATTGACCCCGTAGTCCCCAGGGATGTGCAGGTTAGGGTGGATTGGCCATGCTAAATTGTCCCTGTAGTGCCCAGGGATGTGCAGGTTCGGGTGGATTGGCCGTGCTAAATTGTCCCCGTAGTGCACAGGGATGTGCAGGTTAGGGTGGATTGGCCGTGCTAAATTGTCCCTGTAGGGCTCGGGAATGTGCAGGTTAGGGTGGATTGGCCGTGCTAAATTGTCCCCGTAGTGCCCAGGGATGTGCAGGTTAGGGTGGATTGGCCGTGATAAATTGTCCCCGTAGTGCCCAGGGATGTGCAGGTTCGGGTGGATTGGCCGTGCTAAATTGTCCCCGTACTGCCCAGGGATGTGCAGGTTAGGGTGGATTGGCCGTGCTAAATGGTCCCCGTAGTACCCAGGGATGTACAGGTTAGGGTAGATTGGCCCGTGCTAAATTGTTCCCGTAGTGCCCAGGGATGTGCAGGTTAGCGTGGATTGGCCGTGCTAAATTGTCCCCGTCGTACCCAGGGATGTGCAGGTTAGGGTGGATTGGCCGTGCTAAATTGTCCCCGTAGTGCCCAGGGATGTGCAGGTTAGCGTGGATTGGCCGTGCTAAATTGTCCCCGTAGTGCCCAGGGATGTGCAGGTTAGGGTGGATTGGCCGTGCTAAATTGTCGCCGTAGTGCCCAGGGATGTACAGATTAGGGTGGATTGGCCGTGCTAAATTGTCGCCGTAGTGCCCAGGGATGTACAAGTTAGGGTGGATTGGCCGTGCTAAATTGTCACCGTGTTGCCCAGGGATGTGCAGATTAGGGTGGATAGGCCATGCTAAATTGTGCCGTAGTGCCCAGGGATGTGCAGGTTTAGGGTGGATTGTCCGTGCTAAATTGTCCCGTAGTGCCCAGGGATGTGCAGTTTTGGGAGAATTGGCCGTGCTAAATTGTCCCTGCAGTGCCCAGGGATGTGCAGGTTAGGGTGGATTGGCCGTGCTAAATTGTCCCGAAGTGCCCAGGGATGTGCAGGTTAGGGTGGATAGGCCGTGCTAAATTGTCCCGTAGTGCCCAAGGATGTACAGGTTAGGGTGGATTGGCCGTGCTAAATTGTACCGTAGTGCCCAGGGATGTGCAGGTTTGGGTGGATTGGTCATGCTAAATTGTCACCGTGTTGCCCAGGGATGTGCAGGTTAGGGTGGATTGGCCGTGCTAAATTGTCCCCGTAGTGCCCAGGGATGTACAGGTTCGGGTGGATTGGCCGTGCTAAATTGTCCCCGTAGTGCCAAGGGATGTGCAGGTTAGGGTGGATTGGCCGTGCTAAATTGTCCCATAGTGCCCAGGGATGTGCAGGTTAGGGTGGATTGGCGGTGCTAAATTGTCCCGTAGTGCCCAGGGATGTGCAGGTTTAGGGTGGATTGGCTGTGCTAAATTGTCCCCGTAGTGCCCAGGGATGTACAGGTTAGGGTGGATTGGCCCGTGCTAAATTGTCCCCGTAGTGCCCAGGGATGTGCAGGTCAGGGTGGATTGGCTGTGCTAAAATGTCACCGTGTTGCCCAGGGATGTGCAGGTTAGGGTGGATTGGCCGTGCTAAATTGTCCCTGTAGTGCCCAGGGATGTGCAGGTTAGGGTGGATTGGCCGTGCTAAATTGTCCCCGTAGTGCCCAGGGATGTGCAGGTTAGGGTGGATTGGCCCGTGCTAAATTGTCCCTGTCGTGCCCAGAGATGTGCAGGTTCGGGTGGATTGGCCGTGCTAAATTGTCCCCGTAGTGCCCAGGGATGTACAGGTTAGGGTGGATTGGCCGTGCTAAATTGTCCCATAGTGCCCAGGGATGTACAGGTTAGGGTGGATTGGCCGTGCTAAATTGTCCCTGTCGTGCCCAGGGATGTGCAGGTAAGGGTGGATTTGCTGTGCTAAATTGTCCCGTAGTGCCCAGGGATGTGCAGGTTTGGGTGGATTGGCCGTACTAAATTGTCCCGAAGTGCCCAGGGATGTGCAGGTTAGGGTGGATTGGCCATGCTAACTTGTCCCCGTGGTACCCAGGGATGTGAAGGTTAGGGTGGATTGGCCGTGCTAAATTGTCCCTGTAGTGCCCAGGGATGTGCAGGTTAGGGTGGATTGGCCATGGTAAATTGTCCCGTCGTGCCCAGGGATGTACAGGTTAGAGTGGATTGGCCGTGCTAAATTGTCCCTGTAGTGCCCAGGGATGTGCAGGTTAGGGTGGATAGGCCGTGCTAAATTGTCCCGTAGTGCCCAGGGATGTGCAGGTTTGGGTGGATTGGCCGTGCTAAATTGTCCCTGCAGTGCCCAGGGATGTGCAGGTTAAGGTGGATTGGCCGTGCTAAATTGTCCCGAAGTGCGCAGGGATGCGCAGGTTAGGGTGGATTGGCCGTGCTAAATTGTCCCGAAGTGCCCAGGGATGTGCAGGTTGGGGTGGTTTGGCCGTGCTAAATTGTCCCGTAGTGCCCAGGGATGTGCGGGTTAGGGTGGATTGGCCGTGCTAAATTGTCCCGTTGTGCCCAGGGATGTGCAGGTTAGGGTGAATTGGCCGTGCTAAATTGTCCCCGTAGTGCCCAGGGATGTGCAGGTTAGGGTGGATTGGCCCGTGCTAAATTGTCCCCGTAGTGCCCATGGATGTGCAGGATAGGGTGGATTGGCCGTGCTAAATGGTCCCGTAGTGCCCAGGGATGTGCAGGTTAGGGTGGATTGGCCGTGCTAAATTGTCCCCGTAGTGCCCAGGGATGTGCAGGTCAGGGTGGATTGGCCGTGCTAAATTGTCCCGTAGTGCCCAAGGATGTACAGGTTAGGGGGGATTCGCCATGCTAAATTGTCACCGTGTTACCCAGGGATTTGCAGGTTAGGGTGGATTGGCCGTGCTAAATTGTCCCCATAGTGCCCAGGGATTTGCAGGTTAGGGTGGATTGGCCGTGCTAAATTGTCCCCGTAGTGCCCAGGGATGTGGAGGTTAGGGTGGATTGGCCGTGCTAAATTGTTCCCGTACTGCCCAGGATGTGCAGGTCAGGGTGGATTGGCCGTGCTAAATTCTACCCGTAGTGCCCAGGGATGTGCAGGTTAGGGTGGATTGGCCGTGCTAAATTGTCCCATAGTGCCCTAGGATGTACAGGTTTGGGTGTATTTGCCGTGCTAAAGTGTCCCATAGTGCCCAGGGATGCACTGGTTAGGGTGGACTGGCCATGCTAAATTGTCCCCGTAGTGCCCAGCGATGTGCAGGTCAGGGTGGATTGGCCGTGCTAAATTGTCCCTGTAGTGCCCAGGGATGTGCAGGTTAGGGTGGATTGGCCATGCTAAATTGTCCCATAGTGCCCCGGGATGTACAGGTTTGGGTGGATTTGCCATGCTAAAGTGTCCCATAGTGCCCAGGGATGCACTGGTTAGGGTGGATTGGCCGTGCTAAATTGTCCCCGTCGTTCCCAGGAATGTGCAGGTTAGGGTGGATTGGCCGTGCTAAATTGTCCCCGTAGTGCCCAGCGATGTGCAGGTCAGGGTGGATTGGCCGTGCTAAATTGTCCCTGTCGTGCCCAGGGATGTGCAGGTTAGGGTGGATTGGCCGTGCTAAATTGTCCCCGTAGTGCCCAGGGATGTGCAGGTTAGGGTCGATTGGCCGTGCTAAATTGTCCCCGTAGTGCCCAGGGATGTGCAGGTTAGGGTCGATTGGCCGTGCTAAATTGTCCCCGTAGTGCCCATGGATGTTCAGGTTAGGGTGGATTGGCCTTGCTAAATTGTCCCATAGTGCCCAGGGATGTGTCGGTTAGGGTGGATTGGCCCGTGCTAAATTGTCCCTGTAGTGCCCAGGGATGTACAGGTTAGGGTGGATTGGCCGTGATAAATTGACCCCGTACTGCCCAGGGATGTGCAGGTTAGGGTGGATTGGCCCGTGCTAAATTGTCCCCCTAGTGCCCAGGGATGTGCAGGTTCGGGTGGATTGGCCGTGCTAAATTGTCCCCATAGTGCCCAGGGATGTGCAGGTTCGGGTGGATTGGCCTTGGTAAACTTTACCTGTCGTGCCCAGGGATGTGCAGGTTCGGGTGGATTGGCTGTGCTAAATTGTCCCTGTAGTGCCCAGGGATGTGCAGGTTAGGGTGGATTGGCCGTGCTAAATTGTCCCCATAGTGCCCAGGGATGTGCAGGTTAGGGTGGATTGGCCGTGTTAAATTGTCCCCATAGTGCCCAGGGATGTACAGGTTAGGGTGGATTGGCTGCGCTAAATTGTCCCCGTAGTGCCCAGGGATGTGCAGGTTCGGGTGGAGTGGCCGTGCTAAATTGTCCCCGTGGTACCCATGGATGTGCAGGTTAGGGTGGATTGGCCGTGCTGAATGGTCCCGTAGTGCCCAGGGATGTGCAGGTTAGGGGGGATTGACCGTGCTAAATTGTACCCGTAGTGCCCAGGGATGTACAGGTTAGGGTGGATTGGCTGTGCTAAATTGTCCCATACTGCCCAGGGATGTGCAGGTTAGGGTGGATTGGCCGTGGTAAACTTTACCTGTAGTGCCCAGGGATGTGCAGGTTAGGGTGGATTGGCCGTGCTAAATTTTCCCCGTAGTGCCCAGGGATGTGCAGGTTAGGGTGGATTGGCTGTGCTAAATTGTCCCCGTAGTGCCCAGGGATGTGCAGGTTAGGGTGGATTGGTCCATGCTAAATTGTCCCCGTAGTGCCCAGGGATGTGCAGGTTAGGGTGGATTGGCCGTGGTAAACTTTACCTGTCGTGCCCAGGGATGTGCAGGTTCGGGTGGATTGGCCGTGCTAAATTGTCCCTGTAGTGCCCAGGGATGTGCAGGTTAGGGTGGATTGGCCGTGCTAAATTGTCCCCGTAGTGCCCAGGGATGTGCAGGTTAGGGTGGATTGGCCGTGTTAAATTGTCCCCGTAGTGCCCAGGGATGTGCAGGTTAGGGTGGATTGGCCGTGGTCAACTTTACCTGTAGTGCCCAGGGATGTGCAGGTTAGGGTGGATTGGCCGTGCTAAATTTTCCCCGTAGTGCCCAGGGATGTGCAGGTTAGGGTGGATTGGCTGTTTTAAATTGTCCCCGTAGTGCCCAGGGATGTGCAGGTTAGGGTGGATTGGCCCGTGCTAAATTGTCCCCGTAGTGCACAGGGATGTACAGGTTAGGGTGGATTGGCCGTGCTAAATTGTCCCTGTAGGGCTCGGGGATGTGCAGTTTAGGGTGGATTGGCCGTGCTAAATTGTCCCCGTAGTGCCAAGGGATGTGCAGGTTAGGGTTGATTGGCCGTGCTAAATTGTCCCCGTAGTGCCCTGGGATGTGCAGGTTAGGGTGGATTGGCCGTGCTAAATTGTCCCATAGTGCCCAGGGATGTGCAGGTTAGGGTGGATTGGTGGTGCTAAATTGTCCCGTAGTGCCCAGGGATGTGCAGGTTTAGGGTGGATTGGCCCGTGCTAAATTGTCGCCGTAGTGCCCAGGGATGTGCAGGTTAGGGTGGATTGGCCATGCTAAATTGTGCCGTAGTGCCCAGGGATGTGCAGGTTTAGGGTGGATTGGCCATGCTAAATTGTGCCGTACTGCCCAGGGATGTGCAGGTTAGGGTGGATTGGCCGTGCTAAATTGTCCCCGTAGTGCCCAGGGATGTGCAGGTTAGGGTGGATTGGCCGTGCTAAATTGTCCCGTAGTGCCCAGGGATGTGCAGGTTAGGGTGGATTGGCCGTGCTAAATTGTCCTGTAGTGCCCAGGGATGTGCAGGTTAGGGTGGATAGGCCGTGCTAAATTGTCCCGTAGTGCCCAGGGATGTGCAGGTTACGGTGGATAGGCCGTGCTAAATTGTCCCGTAGTGCCCAGGGATGTGCAGGTTAGGGTGGATTGGCCGTGCTAAATTGTCCCTGTCGTGCCCAGGGATGTGCAGGTTAGGGTGGATTGGCTGTGCTAAATTGTCCCGTAGTGCCCAGGGATGTGCAGGTTTGGGTGGATTGGCCGTACTAAATTGTCCCAAAGTGCCCAGGGATGTGCAGGTTAGGGTGGATTGGCCATGCTAACTTGTCCCCGTGGTACCCAGGGATGTGAAGGTTAGGGTGGATTGGCCGTGCTAAATTGTCCCTGTAGTGCCCAGGGATGTGCAGGTTAGGGTGGATTGGCCGTGCTAAATTGTCACCGTGTTGCCCAGGGATGTGCAGGTTAGGGTGGATTGGCCCGTGCTAAATTGTCCCGTAGTGCCCAGGGATGTGCGGGTTAGGGTGGATTGGCCGTGCTAAATTCTCACCGTGTTGCCCAGGGATGGGCAGGTTAGGGTGGATTGGCCGTGATAAATTGTCCCGTAGTGCCCAGGGATGTGCAGGTTAGGGTGGATTGGCCGTGCTAAATTGTCCCCGTAGTGCACAGGAATGTATAGGTTAGGGTGGATTGGCCGTGCTAAATTGTCCCCGTAGTGCCCTGGGATGTACAGGTTAGGGTGGATTGGCCGTGCTAAATTGTCCCCGTAGTGCCCTGGGATGTACAGGTTAGGGTGGATTGGCCGTGCTAAATTGTCCCCGTAGTGCCCAGGGATGTACAGGTTAGGGTGGATTGGCCGTGCTAAATTGTCCCCGTAGTGCCCAGGGATGTGCAGGTTAGGGTGGATTGGCCGTGCTAAATTGTCCTGTAGTGCCCAGGGATGTGCAGGTTAGGGTGGATAGGCCGTGCTAAATTGTCCCGTAGTGCCCAGGGATGTGCAGGTTAGGGTGGATAGGCCGTGCTAAATTGTCCCCGTAGTGCCCAGGGATGTGCAGGTTAGGGTGGATTGGCCGTGCTAAATTGTCCCTGTCGTGCCAAGGGATGTGCAGGTTAGGATGGATTGGCTGTGCTAAATTGTCCCGTAGTGCCCAGGGATGTGCAGGTTTGGGTGGTTTGGCCGTACTAAATTGTCCCGAAGTGCCCAGGGATGTGCAGGTTAGGGTGGATTGGCCATGCTAACGTGTCCCCGTGGTACCCAGGGATGTGAAGGTTAGGGTGGATTGGCCGTGCTAAATTGTCCCTGTAGTGCCCAGGGATGTACAGGTTAGGGTGGATTGACTCGTGCTAAATTGTCCCCGTAGTGCCCTGGGATGTGCAGGTTAGGGTTGATTGGCCGTGCTAAATTGTCCCAAAGTGCCCAGGGATGTGCAGGTTAGGGTGGATTGGTGGTGCTAAATTGTCCCGTAGTGCCCAGGGATGTGCAGGTTTAGGGTGGATTGGCCGTGCTAAATTGTCCCTGTCGTGCCCAGGGATGTGCAGGTTTGGGTGGTTTGGCCGTACTAAATTGTCCCGAAGTGCCCAGGGATGTGCAGGTTAGGGTGGATTGGCCGTGCTAAATTGTCCCCGTAGTGCCAAGGGATGTGCAGGTTAGGGTTGATTGGCCGTGCTAAATTGTCCCCGTAGTGCCCTGGGATGTGCAGGTTAGGGTGGATTGGCCCGTGCTAAATTGTCCCATAGTGCCCAGGGATGTGCAGGTTAGGGTGGATTGGTGGTGCTAAATTGTCCCGTAGTGCCCAGGGATGTGCAGGTTTAGGGTGGATTGGCCCGTGCTAAATTGTCGCCGTAGTGCCCAGGGATGTGCAGGTTAGGGTGGATTGGCCATGCTAAATTGTGCCGTAGTGCCCAGGGATGTGCAGGTTTAGGGTGGATTGGCCATGCTAAATTGTGCCGTACTGCCCAGGGATGTGCAGGTTAGGGTGGATAGGCCGTGCTAAATTGTCCCGTAGTGCCCAGGGATGTGTGGGTTAGGGTGGATTGGCCGTGCTAAATTGTCCTGTAGTGCCCAGGGATGTGCAGGTTAGGGTGGATAGGCCGTGCTAAATTGTCCCGTAGTGCCCAGGGATGTGCAGGTTACGGTGGATAGGCCGTGCTAAATTGTCCCGTAGTGCCCAGGGATGTGCAGGTTAGGGTGGATTGGCCGTGCTAAATTGTCCCTGTCGTGCCCAGGGATGTGCAGGTTAGGGTGGATTGGCTGTGCTAAATTGTCCCGTAGTGCCCAGGGTTGTGCAGGTTTGGATGGATTGGCCGTACTAAATTGTCCCAAAGTGCCCAGGGATGTGCAGGTTAGGGTGGATTGGCCATGCTAACTTGTCCCCGTGGTACCCAGGGATGTGAAGGTTAGGGTGGATTGGCCGTGCTAAATTGTCCCTGTAGTGCCCAGGGATGTGCAGGTTAGGGTGGATTGGCCGTGCTAAATTGTCACCGTGTTGCCCAGGGATGTGCAGGTTAGGGTGGATTGGCCCGTGCTAAATTGTCCCGTAGTGCCCAGGGATGTGCGGGTTAGGGTGGATTGGCCGTGCTAAATTCTCACCGTGTTGCCCAGGGATGGGCAGGTTAGGGTGGATTGGCCGTGATAAATTGTCCCGCAGTGCCCAGGGATGTGCAGGTTAGGGTGGATTGGCCGTGCTAAATTGTCCCCGTAGTGCACAGGAATGTATAGGTTAGGGTGGATTGGCCGTGCTAAATTGTCCCCGTAGTGCCCTGGGATGTACAGGTTAGGGTGGATTGGCCGTGCTAAATTGTCCCCGTAGTGCCCAGGGATGTGCAGGTTAGGGTGGATTGGCCGTGCTAAATTGTCCCGTAGTGCCCAGGGATGTGCAGGTTAGGGTGGATTGGCCGTGCTAAATTGTCCCCGTAGTGCCCTGGGATGTACAGGTTAGGGTGGATTGGCCGTGCTAAATTGTCCCCGTAGTGCCCAGGGATGTGCAGGTTAGGGTGGATTGGCCGTGCTAAATTGTCCCGTAGTGCCCAGGGATGTGCAGGTTAGGGTGGATTGGCCGTGCTAAATTGTCCCCGTAGTGCCCCGGGATGTGCAGGTTAGGGTGGATTGGCCGTGCTAAATTGTCCCCGTAGTGCCCAGGGATGTACAGGTTAGGGTGGATTGGCCGTGCTAAATTGTCCCCGTAGTGCCCAGGGATGTGCAGGTTAGGGTGGATTGGCCGTGCTAAATTGTCCTGTAGTGCCCAGGGATGTGCAGGTTAGGGTGGATAGGCCGTGCTAAATTGTCCCGTAGTGCCCAGGGATGTGCAGGTTAGGGTGGATAGGCCGTGCTAAATTGTCCCGTAGTGCCCAGGGATGTGCAGGTTAGGGTGGATTGGCCGTGCTAAATTGTCCCTGTCGTGCCAAGGGATGTGCAGGTTAGGGTGGATTGACTCGTGCTAAATTGTCCCCGTAGTGCCCTGGGATGTGCAGGTTAGGGTTGATTGGCCGTGCTAAATTGTCCCAAAGTGCCCAGGGATGTGCAGGTTAGGGTGGATTGGTGGTGCTAAATTGTCCCGTAGTGCCCAGGGATGTGCAGGTTTAGGGTGGATTGGCCGTGCTAAATTGTCCCGTAGTGCCCTGGGATGTGCAGGTTTGGGTGGTTTGGCCGTACTAAATTGTCCCGTAGTGCCCAGGGATGTACAGGTTAGGGTGGATTGACTCGTGCTAAATTGTCCCCGTAGTGCCCTGGGATGTGCAGGTTAGGGTTGATTGGCCGTGCTAAATTGTCCCAAAGTGCCCAGGGATGTGCAGGTTAGGGTGGATTGGTGGTGCTAAATTGTCCCGTAGTGCCCAGGGATGTGCAGGTTTAGGGTGGATTGGCCGTGCTAAATTGTCCCGTAGTGCCCAGGGATGTGCAGGTTTGGGTGGTTTGGCCGTACTAAATTGTCCCGAAGTGCCCAGGGATGTGCAGGTTAGGGTGGATTGGCCGTGCTAAATTGTCCCCGTAGTGCCCAGGGATGTGCTGGTTAGGGTGGATTGGCCCGTGCTAACTTGTCCCCGTGGTACCCAGGGATGTGAAGGTTAGGTTGGATTGGCCGTGCTAAATTGTCCCCGTAGTGCCCAGGGATGTGCAGGTTAGGGTGGATTGGCCGTGCTAAATTGTCCCGACGTGCCCAGGGATGTACAGGTTAGGGTGGATTGGCCCGTGCTAACTTGTCCCCGTGGTACCCAGGGATGTGAAGGTTAGGGTGGATTGGCCGTGCTAAATTGTCCCTGTAGTGCCCAGGGATGTACAGGTTAGGGTGGATTGGCCCGTGCTAAATTGTCCCCGTAGTGCCCTGGGATGTGCAGGTTAGGGTGGATTGGCCGTGCTAAATTGTCCCAAAGTGCCCAGGGATGTGCAGGTTAGGGTGGATTGGCCGTGCTAAATTGTCCCGTAGTGCCCAGGGATGTGCAGGTTTAGGGTGGATTGGCCGTGCTAAATTGTCGCCGTAGTGCCCAGGGATGTGCAGGTTAGGGTGGATTGGCCATGCTAAATTGTGCCGTAGTGCCCAGGGATGTGCAGGTTTAGGGTGGATTGGCCATGCTAAATTGTGCCGTAGTGCCCAGGGATGTGCAGGTTAGGGTGGATAGGGCCGTGCTAAATTGTCCCGTAGTGCCCAGGGATGTGCAGGTTAGGGTGGATTGGCCATGCTAAATTGTGCCGTAGTGCCCAGGGATGTGCAGGTTAGGGTGGATAGGCCGTGCTAAATTGTCCCGTAGTGCCCAGGGATGTGCAGGTTAGGGTGGATAGGCCGTGCTAAATTGTCCCGTAGTGCCCAGGGATGTGCAGGTTAGGGTGGATTGGCCCGTGCTAAATTGTCCCTGTAGTGCCCAGGGATGTGCAGGTTAGGGTGGATAGGCCGTGCTAAATTGTCCCTGTAGTGCCCAGGGATGTGCAGGTTAGGGTGGATTCGCCGTGCTACATTGTCCCTGTCGTGCCCAGGGATGTGCAGGTTAGGGTGGATTGGCTGTGCTAAATTGTCCCGTAGTGCCCAGGGATGTGCAGGTTTGGGTGGATTGGCCGTACTAAATTGTCCCGAAGTGCCCAGGGATGTGCAGGTTAGGGTGGATTGGCCATGCTAACTTGTCCCCGTGGTACCCAGGGATGTGAAGGTTAGGGTGGATTGGCCGTGCTAAATTGTCCCTGTAGTGCCCAGGGATGTACAGGTTAGGGTGGATTGGCCCGTGCTAAATTGTCACCGTGTTGCCCAGGGATGTGCAGGTTAGGGTGGATTGGCCCGTGCTAAATTGTCCCGTTGTGCCCAGGGATGTGCGGGTTGGGGTGGATTGGCCGTGCTAAATTCTCACCGTGTTGCCCAGGGATGTGCAGGTTAGGGTGGATTGGCCGTGATAAATTGTCCCGTAGTGCCCAGGGATGTGCAGGTTAGGGTGGATTGGCCGTGCTAAATTGTCCCCGTAGTGCACAGGAATGTACAGGTTAGGGTGGATTGGCCGTGCTAAATTGTCCCCGTAGTGCCCTGGGATGTACAGGTTAGGGTGGATTGGCCGTGCTAAATTGTCCCCGTAGTGCCCAGGGATGTGCAGGTTAGGGTGGATAGGCCGTGCTAAATTGTCCCGTAGTGCCCAGGGATGTGCAGGTTAGGGTGGATTGGCCGTGCTAAATTGTCCCTGTCGTGCCCAGGGATGTGCAGGTTAGGGTGGATTGGCTGTGCTAAATTGTCCCGTAGTGCCCAGGGATGTGCAGGTTTGGGTGGATTGGCCGTACTAAATTGTCCCAAAGTGCCCAGGGATGTGCAGGTTAGGGTGGATTGGCCATGCTAACTTGTCCCCGTGGTACCCAGGGATGTGAAGGTTAGGGTGGATTGGCCGTGCTAAATTGTCCCTGTAGTGCCCAGGGATGTGCAGGTTAGGGTGGATTGGCCGTGCTAAATTGTCACCGTGTTGCCCAGGGATGTGCAGGTTAGGGTGGATTGGCCCGTGCTAAATTGTCCCGTAGTGCCCAGGGATGTGCGGGTTAGGGTGGATTGGCCGTGCTAAATTCTCACCGTGTTGCCCAGGGATGGGCAGGTTAGGGTGGATTGGCCGTGATAAATTGTCCCGTAGTGCCCAGGGATGTGCAGGTTAGGGTGGATTGGCCGTGCTAAATTGTCCCCGTAGTGCACAGGAATGTATAGGTTAGGGTGGATTGGCCGTGCTAAATTGTCCCCGTAGTGCCCTGGGATGTACAGGTTAGGGTGGATTGGCCGTGCTAAATTGTCCCCGTAGTGCCCAGGGATGTGCAGGTTAGGGTGGATTGGCCGTGCTAAATTGTCCCGTAGTGCCCAGGGATGTGCAGGTTAGGGTGGATTGGCCGTGCTAAATTGTCCCCGTAGTGCCCTGGGATGTACAGGTTAGGGTGGATTGGCCGTGCTAAATTGTCCCCGTAGTGCCCAGGGATGTGCAGGTTAGGGTGGATTGGCCGTGCTAAATTGTCCCGTAGTGCCCAGGGATGTGCAGGTTAGGGTGGATTGGCCGTGCTAAATTGTCCCCGTAGTGCCCCGGGATGTGCAGGTTAGGGTGGATTGGCCGTGCTAAATTGTCCCCGTAGTGCCCAGGGATGTACAGGTTAGGGTGGATTGGCCGTGCTAAATTGTCCCCGTAGTGCCCAGGGATGTGCAGGTTAGGGTGGATTGGCCGTGCTAAATTGTCCTGTAGTGCCCAGGGATGTGCAGGTTAGGGTGGATAGGCCGTGCTAAATTGTCCCGTAGTGCCCAGGGATGTGCAGGTTAGGGTGGATAGGCCGTGCTAAATTGTCCCGTAGTGCCCAGGGATGTGCAGGTTAGGGTGGATTGGCCGTGCTAAATTGTCCCTGTCGTGCCAAGGGATGTGCAGGTTAGGATGGATTGGCTGTGCTAAATTGTCCCGTAGTGCCCAGGGATGTGCAGGTTTGGGTGGTTTGGCCGTACTAAATTGTCCCGAAGTGCCCAGGGATGTGCAGGTTAGGGTGGATTGGCCCGTGCTAAATGGTCCCGTAGTGCCCAGGGATGTGAAGGTTAGGGTGGATTGGCCGTGCTAAATTGTCCCTGTAGTGCCCAGGGATGTACAGGTTAGGGTGGATTGACTCGTGCTAAATTGTCCCCGTAGTGCCCTGGGATGTGCAGGTTAGGGTTGATTGGCCGTGCTAAATTGTCCCAAAGTGCCCAGGGATGTGCAGGTTAGGGTGGATTGGTGGTGCTAAATTGTCCCGTAGTGCCCAGGGATGTGCAGGTTTAGGGTGGATTGGCCGTGCTAAATTGTCCCGTAGTGCCCAGGGATGTGCAGGTTTGGGTGGTTTGGCCGTACTAAATTGTCCCGAAGTGCCCAGGGATGTGCAGGTTAGGGTGGATTGGCCGTGCTAAATTGTCCCCGTAGTGCCAAGGGATGTGCAGGTTAGGGTTGATTGGCCGTGCTAAATTGTCCCCGTAGTGCCCTGGGATGTGCAGGTTAGGGTGGATTGGCCGTGCTAAATTGTCCCATAGTGCCCAGGGATGTGCAGGTTAGGGTGGATTGGTGGTGCTAAATTGTCCCGTAGTGCCCAGGGATGTGCAGGTTTAGGGTGGATTGGCCCGTGCTAAATTGTCGCCGTAGTGCCCAGGGATGTGCAGGTTAGGGTGGATTGGCCATGCTAAATTGTGCCGTAGTGCCCAGGGATGTGCAGGTTTAGGGTGGATTGGCCATGCTAAATTGTGCCGTACTGCCCAGGGATGTGCAGGTTAGGGTGGATAGGCCGTGCTAAATTGTCCCGTAGTGCCCAGGGATGTGCAGGTTAGGGTGGATTGGCCGTGCTAAATTGTCCTGTAGTGCCCAGGGATGTGCAGGTTAGGGTGGATAGGCCGTGCTAAATTGTCCCGTAGTGCCCCGGGATGTGCAGGTTACGGTGGATAGGCCGTGCTAAATTGTCCCGTAGTGCCCAGGGATGTGCAGGTTAGGGTGGATTGGCCCGTGCTAAATTGTCCCATAGTGCCCAGGGATGTACAGGTTAGGGTGGATTGGCTGTGCTAAATTGTCCCGTAGTGCCCAGGGATGTGCAGGTTTGGGTGGATTGGCCGTACTAAATTGTCCCAAAGTGCCCAGGGATGTGCAGGTTAGGGTGGATTGGCCATGCTAACTTGTCCCCGTGGTACCCAGGGATGTGAAGGTTAGGGTGGATTGGCCGTGCTAAATTGTCCCTGTAGTGCCCAGGGATGTGCAGGTTAGGGTGGATTGGCCGTGCTAAATTGTCACCGTGTTGCCCAGGGATGTGCAGGTTAGGGTGGATTGGCCCGTGCTAAATTGTCCCGTAGTGCCCAGGGATGTGCGGGTTAGGGTGGATTGGCCGTGCTAAATTCTCACCGTGTTGCCCAGGGATGGGCAGGTTAGGGTGGATTGGCCGTGATAAATTGTCCCGTAGTGCCCAGGGATGTGCAGGTTAGGGTGGATTGGCCGTGCTAAATTGTCCCCGTAGTGCACAGGAATGTATAGGTTAGGGTGGATTGGCCGTGCTAAATTGTCCCCGTAGTGCCCTGGGATGTACAGGTTAGGGTGGATTGGCCGTGCTAAATTGTCCCCGTAGTGCCCAGGGATGTGCAGGTTAGGGTGGATTGGCCGTGCTAAATTGTCCCGTAGTGCCCAGGGATGTGCAGGTTAGGGTGGATTGGCCGTGCTAAATTGTCCCCGTAGTGCCCTGGGATGTACAGGTTAGGGTGGATTGGCCGTGCTAAATTGTCCCCGTAGTGCCCAGGGATGTGCAGGTTAGGGTGGATTGGCCGTGCTAAATTGTCCCGTAGTGCCCAGGGATGTGCAGGTTAGGGTGGATTGGCCGTGCTAAATTGTCCCCGTAGTGCCCCGGGATGTGCAGGTTAGGGTGGATTGGCCGTGCTAAATTGTCCCCGTAGTGCCCAGGGATGTACAGGTTAGGGTGGATTGGCCGTGCTAAATTGTCCCCGTAGTGCCCAGGGATGTGCAGGTTAGGGTGGATTGGCCGTGCTAAATTGTCCTGTAGTGCCCAGGGATGTGCAGGTTAGGGTGGATAGGCCGTGCTAAATTGTCCCGTAGTGCCCAGGGATGTGCAGGTTAGGGTGGATTGGCCGTGCTAAATTGTCCCTGTCGTGCCAAGGGATGTGCAGGTTAGGATGGATTGGCTGTGCTAAATTGTCCCGTAGTGCCCAGGGATGTGCAGGTTTGGGTGGTTTGGCCGTACTAAATTGTCCCTGTAGTGCCCAGGGATGTACAGGTTAGGGTGGATTGACTCGTGCTAAATTGTCCCCGTAGTGCCCTGGGATGTGCAGGTTAGGGTTGATTGGCCGTGCTAAATTGTCCCAAAGTGCCCAGGGATGTGCAGGTTAGGGTGGATTGGTGGTGCTAAATTGTCCCGTAGTGCCCAGGGATGTGCAGGTTTAGGGTGGATTGGCCGTGCTAAATTGTCCCGTAGTGCCCAGGGATGTGCAGGTTTGGGTGGTTTGGCCGTACTAAATTGTCCCGAAGTGCCCAGGGATGTGCAGGTTAGGGTGGATTGGCCGTGCTAAATTGTCCCCGTAGTGCCCAGGGATGTGCTGGTTAGGGTGGATTGGCCCGTGCTAACTTGTCCCCGTGGTACCCAGGGATGTGAAGGTTAGGTTGGATTGGCCGTGCTAAATTGTCCCCGTAGTGCCCAGGGATGTGCAGGTTAGGGTGGATTGGCCGTGCTAAATTGTCCCGACGTGCCCAGGGATGTACAGGTTAGGGTGGATTGGCCCGTGCTAACTTGTCCCCGTGGTACCCAGGGATGTGAAGGTTAGGGTGGATTGGCCGTGCTAAATTGTCCCTGTAGTGCCCAGGGATGTACAGGTTAGGGTGGATTGGCCCGTGCTAAATTGTCCCCGTAGTGCCCTGGGATGTGCAGGTTAGGGTGGATTGGCCCGTGCTAAATTGTCCCAAAGTGCCCAGGGATGTGCAGGTTAGGGTGGATTGGCCGTGCTAAATTGTCCCGTAGTGCCCAGGGATGTGCAGGTTTAGGGTGGATTGGCCGTGCTAAATTGTCGCCGTAGTGCCCAGGGATGTGCAGGTTAGGGTGGATTGGCCATGCTAAATTGTGCCGTAGTGCCCAGGGATGTGCAGGTTTAGGGTGGATTGGCCATGCTAAATTGTGCCGTAGTGCCCAGGGATGTGCAGGTTAGGGTGGATAGGCCGTGCTAAATTGTCCCGTAGTGCCCAGGGATGTGCAGGTTAGGGTGGATTGGCCATGCTAAATTGTGCCGTAGTGCCCAGGGATGTGCAGGTTAGGGTGGATAGGCCGTGCTAAATTGTCCCGTAGTGCCCAGGGATGTGCAGGTTAGGGTGGATAGGCCGTGCTAAATTGTCCCGTAGTGCCCAGGGATGTGCAGGTTAGGGTGGATTGGCCCGTGCTAAATTGTCCCTGTAGTGCCCAGGGATGTGCAGGTTAGGGTGGATAGGCCGTGCTAAATTGTCCCTGTAGTGCCCAGGGATGTGCAGGTTAGGGTGGATTCGCCGTGCTACATTGTCCCTGTCGTGCCCAGGGATGTGCAGGTTAGGGTGGATTGGCTGTGCTAAATTGTCCCGTAGTGCCCAGGGATGTGCAGGTTTGGGTGGATTGGCCGTACTAAATTGTCCCGAAGTGCCCAGGGATGTGCAGGTTAGGGTGGATTGGCCATGCTAACTTGTCCCCGTGGTACCCAGGGATGTGAAGGTTAGGGTGGATTGGCCGTGCTAAATTGTCCCTGTAGTGCCCAGGGATGTACAGGTTAGGGTGGATTGGCCCGTGCTAAATTGTCACCGTGTTGCCCAGGGATGTGCAGGTTAGGGTGGATTGGCCCGTGCTAAATTGTCCCGTTGTGCCCAGGGATGTGCGGGTTGGGGTGGATTGGCCGTGCTAAATTCTCACCGTGTTGCCCAGGGATGTGCAGGTTAGGGTGGATTGGCCGTGATAAATTGTCCCGTAGTGCCCAGGGATGTGCAGGTTAGGGTGGATTGGCCGTGCTAAATTGTCCCCGTAGTGCACAGGAATGTACAGGTTAGGGTGGATTGGCCGTGCTAAATTGTCCCCGTAGTGCCCTGGGATGTACAGGTTAGGGTGGATTGGCCGTGCTAAATTGTCCCCGTAGTGCCCAGGGATGTGCAGGTTAGGGTGGATTGGCCGTGCTAAATTGTCCCCGTAGTGCCCAGGGATGTGCAGGTTAGGGTGGATTGGCCATGCTAAATTGTGCCGTAGTGCCCAGGGATGTGCAGGTTTAGGGTGGATTGCCCATGCTAAATTGTGCCGTAGTGCCCAGGGATGTGCAGGTTAGGGTGGATAGGCCGTGCTAAATTGTCCCGTAGTGCCCAGGGATGTGCAGGTTAGGGTGGATTGGCCATGCTAAATTGTGCCGTAGTGCCCAGGGATGTGCAGGTTAGGGTGGATAGGCCGTGCTAAATTGTCCCGTAGTGCCCAGGGATGTGCAGGTGAGGGTGGATAGGCCGTGCTAAATTGTCCCGTAGTGCCCAGGGATGTGCAGGTTAGGGTGGATTGGCCCGTGCTAAATTGTCCCTGTAGTGCCCAGGGATGTGCAGGTTAGGGTGGATAGGCCGTGCTAAATTGTCCCTGTAGTGCCCAGGGATGTGCAGGTTAGGGTGGATTCGCCGTGCTACATTGTCCCTGTCGTGCCCAGGGATGTGCAGGTTAGGGTGGATTGGCTGTGCTAAATTGTCCCGTAGTGCCCAGGGATGTGCAGGTTTGGGTGGATTGGCCGTACTAAATTGTCCCGAAGTGCCCAGGGATGTGCAGGTTAGGGTGGATTGGCCATGCTAACTTGTCCCCGTGGTACCCAGGGATGTGAAGGTTAGGGTGGATTGGCCGTGCTAAATTGTCCCTGTAGTGCCCAGGGATGTACAGGTTAGGGTGGATTGGCCCGTGCTAAATTGTCACCGTGTTGCCCAGGGATGTGCAGGTTAGGGTGGATTGGCCCGTTCTAAATTGTCCCGTTGTGCCCAGGGATGTGCGGGTTGGGGTGGATTGGCCGTGGTAAATTCTCACCGTGTTGCCCAGGGATGTGCAGGTTAGGGTGGATTGGCCGTGATAAATTGTCCCGTAGTGCCCAGGGATGTGCAGGTTAGGGTGGATTGGCCGTGCTAAATTGTCCCCGTAGTGCACAGGAATGTACAGGTTAGGGTGGATTGGCCGTGCTAAATTGTCCCCGTAGTGCCCTGGGATGTACAGGTTAGGGTGGATTGGCCGTGCTAAATTGTCCCCGTAGTGCCCAGGGATGTGCAGGTTAGGGTGGATTGGCCGTGCTAAATTGTCCCCGTAGTGCCCAGGGATGTGCAGGTTAGGGTGGATTGGCCCGTGCTAAATTGTCCCCGTCGTTCCCTGGGATGTACAGGTTAGGGTGGATTGGCCGTGCTAAATTGTCCCCGTAGTGCCCAGGGATGTGCAGGTTAGTGTGGATTGGTCGTGCTAAATTGTCCCCTTAGTGCCCAGGAATGTGCAGGTTAGGGTGGATTGGCCGTGCTAAATTGTCCCCGTCGTTCCCTGGGATGTACAGGTTAGGGTGGATTGGCCATGCTAAATTGTCCCCGTAGTGCCCAGGGATGTGCAGGTTAGGATGGATTGGCCCGTGCTAAATTGTCCCCATAGTGCCCAGGGATGTGCAGGTTAGGGTGGATTTGCCGTGCTAAATTGTCCCCATAGTGCCCAGGGTTGTGCATGTTAGTGTGGATTGGCCGTGCTAAGTTGGCGTCCTGTCTCTCTGATGTAGAGATGACCACATGCGTTGTGTTTCTCTTACAGAGGAGTGGTGTCCCGTTCGGCCAGGCTCATCGTCAAACTGCTTGCGAGATCTCCCTGCATTCCTTTGTCTGAAACCCAGGCTGAACAACCTTGCGGGGGGCCGGGTCTGAGCTCACTCAGATACGTGAAGACTTTGTTCAATCAAGTTTCGGTCGGAGGAGGTTTCTGCTGGGCGCTGAGCCAGAAGGTTCGCGTTTCTGGCTGTTCGGGTGAACTCTTAAAACCGCAAGGTGACAGGGTGAAGTTGTGAAGGAGAGTTACACACCCGAAATGTCAACATCCTGCCCTTTCCTGATGCTGCCTGCCTTGCTGTGTTCTCCCAGTCTCCTGCCTGTCGACTTGGGATTCAAGCACTTGCTCGAACTTTTGTCTTTATTCCCTGGAAAAGGGGCAAGATCGTTTCTTCCTTCTGGTCTGGAGAGAGACCGCACGTGAGAAACATCAGATTTCGCTGAATTGTAGTTTTCACCAAAGGGTTTGGTTATGGAATGGGGCCTCCATTGGAAACGCCGATAGCTAAGCAATACACTATGTTGTTCAGCACTTCCAGACACTTCTAGTTCCACCAATTTTATCGTATTTTTAAAAAAAGACTTATTTCAACTGCGTTGCATGAATTAAGCCAAGTGGTGGATCAACTGACCAGAACTGGGACACAGCATCGAACACTTCTCCTTTAATAAAAGGTAGGGGTGTGCGTGTGTCTCTCTCCCTCTCTCTTGTGCTTAGCACTGCTGTCTCACAGCACCAGGCACCCGGATTCGATTCCAGTCTCAGATGACTGTCTGTGTTAGCATATTCTCCCCGTGTCTGCGTGGGTTTCCTCCCACAGTCCAAAGATATGCAGGTTAGGATGGATTGTCCCGTGCTAAATTGTCCCGTAGTGCCCAGGGATGTACAGGTTAGGATGGATTGTCCCGTGCTAAATTGTCCCCGTAGTGCCCAGGGATGTGCGGGTTAGGGTGGATTGGCCGTGCTAAATTGTCCCCGTAGTGCCCAAGGATGTACAGGTTAGGGTGGATTGGCCGTGCTAAATTGTCCCCGTAGTGCCCAGGGATGTGCAGGTTAGGGTGGATTGGCCGTGCTAAATTGTCCCCGTAGTGCCCAGGGATGTGCAGGTTAGGGTGGATTGGCCGTGCTAAATTGTCCCCATAGTGCCCAGGGATGTACAGGTTAGGGTGGATTGGCCGTGCTAAATTGTCCCCGTAGTGTTAAGGGATGTACAGGTTTGGGTGGATTGGCCGTGCTAAATTGTCCCCGTAGTGCCCAGGGATGTACAGGTTAGGGTGGATTGACCGTGCTAAATTGTCCCCGTAGTGCCCAGGGATGTACAGGTTAGGGTGGATTGACCGTGCTAAATTGTCCCCGTAGTGCCCAGGGATGTACAGGTTAGGGTGGATTGGCCGTGCTAAATTGTCCCCGTAGTGTTAAGGGATGTACAGGTTTGGGTGGATTGGCCCGTGTTAAATTGTCCTTGTAGTGTTAAGGGATGTGTAAATTAGCTGCATTAGTGAGGGGTAAACTATAGGGCTCATAGGGTATGGGGAAAGGGGCCTGGGTAGGTTACTCTTCAGTGGGTTGGTTTGTGCTTATTAGGCAGAAGGGCATGTTACCGCTCTGTAGGGAATCTATTCGACTGTGACTGGGGACGGGCAGGAAGAGGAGTGGAATAGGAGAGCACCAATGCAGGACAGAGAAATGAATTCAGGGCAGGACTTATACACTTAATGGTAAGGTCCTGGGGAGTGTTGCTGAACAAAGAGACCTTGGAGTGCAGGTTCATAGCTCCTTGAAAGTGGAGTCGCAGGTCGATAGGATAGTGAAGGAGGCGTTTGGTATGCTTCCCTTTATTGGTCAGAGTATTGAGTCCAGGAGTTGGGAGGTCAGGTTGCGGCTGTACAGGATATTGGTTAGGGGCCACTGTTGGAATATTGGGTGCAATTCTGGTCTCCTTCCTATCGGGAAAGATGTTGTGAAACTTGAAAGGGTTCGGAAAAGATTTACAAGGATGTTGCCAGGGTTGGAGGGTCTGAGCTACAGGGAGAGGCTGAACAGGCTGGGGCTGTTTTCCCTGGAGTGTCGGAGGCTGAGGGGTGACCGTATAGAGGTTTATAAAATCATGGGGGGGGGCATGGATAGGGTAAATAGACAAGGTCTTTTCCCCCTGGGGTGGGGGAGTCCAGAATTAGAGGGGGGTAGGTTTAAGGTGAGAGGGGGGAAAGGGACCTGAGGGGTAACTTTTTCCCCCCAGAGGGTGGTGCGTGTGTGGAACGAGCTGCCAGAGGATGTGGTGGGGGCTGGTACAATGATAACATTTAAAAGGCGTCTGGATGGGGGACATGGATAGGGAGGGTTTAGGGGGAGAAAGGCGAAGTGCTGGGGAACGGGGGAGTGGATTAAGTTCGGATATCCAGATCAGCACAGACCAAAGGGTCTGTTTCCTTGCTGTTCATCTGAGTGACACAGCGGTGGTTTAATTATTTGAAATATTAACGTCACACACAAGTTTCCCTGAAGTTTGTGTCAGTTTACAGATAAACGATTCACTGGCTGTACACATGAGCCGGACATGAGGGAATAATCTTTAATATTATACCAAGGTGTATATACATAATATATAATATTACACACATACATTGCACAGACAAGTCCTGCCTGGAATATGCTGACAGACATTGGAGCTAACCCAGAATGTTTAACAGTTACAGATTATACACAAACACATCCATTCATCAATAAAACCCGGAGTCTGAGACATTCAACAAGGGATCAGGATTCATCGTTCAGCACCATCTGGGATTGGACAGCAGACAGCTTTCCACACTCAGTGCTCTATCACCTCCCTTCTGTGGCAAGGTAGGGAAAGCTCCCTCTACACCGTCCCCCCACTCCCAGGGACAGGGGGTTAGATAGAGAGTAAAGCTCCCTCTACACTGTCCCCCCACTCCAGGGGCAGGGGGGTAGATACAGAGTAAAGTTCCCTCTATACTGTCCCCCCCACTCCCAGGGACAGGGGGGGGTTAGATACAGAGTAAAGTTCCCTCTACACTGTCCCCCCACTCCCAGGGACAGGGGGGGTTAGATACAGAGTAAAGTTCCCTCTACACTGTCCCCCGACTCCCAGGGACAGGGGGTTAGATACAGAGTAAAGCTCCCTCTACACCGTCCCCCCACTCCCAGGGACAGGGGGTTAGATAGAGAGTAAAGCTCCCTCTACACTGTCCCCCCACTCCAGGGGCAGGGGGGTAGATACAGAGTAAAGTTCCCTCTATACTGTCCCCCCCACTCCCAGGGACAGGGGGTTAGATACAGAGTAAAGCTCTCTCTACACTGTCCCCCCACTCCCAGGGACAGGGGGGGTTAGATACAGAGTAAAGTTCCCTCTACACTGTCCCCCCACTCCAGGGGCAGGGGGGTAGATACAGAGTAAAGCTCCCTCTACACTCTTTTCAACTAGCAGTAAATGGTCCTGGGCTATTTTTAAACTGACAATGAGGATCCGTGGATAACCAAGCACCGCCCAGACAGGTACATCACTGGATTAGAGACAGAGTAAAGCTCCCCCTACATGGTCCTCATCGAACAGATACAGCACAGGGTTATGTACAGTCAGGTGGGAGGGTCAGCGCGGGGAGATAGTTCAGCGTATCCTGGGAAGAAGGTTTACAGAGCGTGAAAACAACCAGGGACAGGCAGACAGACAGACACTGGAGACAGAGGGAGAGCTGGAAACCAATGACCTTTGGACCCAGGAAGGTGGAAGGGGGGTTCGTGTGCACGAGTGTCAGCGTGTGCGCGTGAGTGTGCGCGAGTGTGCGCGAGTGTGCGCGAGTGTCAGTGTGTGTGCGCGGTGTGTGCAGAAGTGTGCGCGAGTGTCAGCGTGTGTGCGTGAGTGTGCGCGAGTGTCAGTGTGTGCGCAGAAGTGTGCGCGAGTGTCAGTGTGTGTGCGTGAGTGTGCGCAGAGGTGTGCGCGAAGAGGTCAGTGTGTGTGCGCGGGTGTGTGCAGAAGTGTGCGCGAGTGTCAGTGTGTGTGCGTGAGTGTGCGCAGAGGTGTGCGTGTGTGTGCATGAGTGTGTGCAGAAGTGTGCGTGAGTGTGTGCAGAGGTGTGCGCGAGTGTGTGCAGAAGTGTGTGCGAGTGTCAGTGTGTCTGCGCGAGTGTCATTGTGTGTGTGTGTGTGTGTGCAGAGGTGTGCACGAGTGTCATTGTGTGTGTGTGAGTGTGCGCGCGCACGCACGCGAGGGTGTGCAGAGGTGTGCGCGAGTGTCAGTGTGTGTGCGCGTGTGTGCGCAGGAGTGTGTGCATTTTC